>NC_022015.1:3882525-3914358 GCF_000317375.1 Microtus ochrogaster | reverse complement strand
CTAAAGAAGCTAAATAAGAAGGTGAACCCAAAGAAAAACATATAGCTATCCTCCTGGGTAGGGGAAGTAGACAAGATTGCCAGGCAAAAAATTGGGATCTTAAGGGTGGGGTAGGAGGAGGGTAAGGGGAGAAGGGGAGAAAAAGTGACAGAATTTTAAACAGCCAAATTCTAGTTCTTACTTTGACAATACCTGTCTAACTTACTAAAATTTAACAACGCCAAGTCCAAGTTTCCCTACCCACTACACTGTAAGGACACTATGTTCCTACCCTTCCTCCAAAGGATATACACATGGGCGGGTGGCTGTATTGTCTCAGAAGGAATGAGCTCAAGATGAGATGAACTCCAGGTACCCCCATGTGCGAATAATTGAACAAGGACAATGACGGACTGCAGTGTTCATAATAACATAATTCATTGCCCAGGAGTGTAAAGTCTAGGAGAGCCCAAGGGAGCACAGATTAGAGTATGCACAGATCTGTATGACTACAGAAAGGCAAGAGGCTGAAAAATGTGGGTTCAGATGGCACTGACTTGCATGGTGAAAATAATTTAAGAACTTTCATCCTGTACCAAGAAGCGTTTGGGTTCTGACCAGAGTCACAGGCAGACTGCAAAAGCGCACCAAAGACCGCTAACGAGAACACAACCCCGGTCTTTCACTACCAGGCATGCGCCACCCAGTCTTCATTATTGAGTGAAGAGCTCTCCCGCAAAGCAGGCATGGTCCCTAGCGGAAAAACCAACTTCAAGCAAAATAGAAGGCGTTATGTCTTGCTGAGATTTGAATGTTGTCAGTAACAGAAGAGGACAGGAGAAAGAACAAAATTTTAGGATTCAAATCAAAGGGAGAGAGATTGTTAGGACTGGCTCAGCAGGGGACAGTGACAACTTTGAAGGACAAGATGTAGCGCTGTGGAGGGACTGGACAGGTGGACATGTTAAGCTCTTTCTCTGGAAGCTGGAGAAACATCATAGGACGATAGTGAGGAGTGATGAATACAGACTCCTCTATCAAGGTTGCAGGCCTTGTTTGGGCAGGGGGCTATGGGACAGAATGGTCCAGGCATCATCTCTCCTAAATGTGTATTACCTAAGACACACATGCTCCCCGGCAGGCAGGGTGCATGTCTGATTCTACCAATCTCTGTGAGGTGGAGCCACCACAGATAGATAAAGATTTGTGTATGGTTCTCAGCATCTTGTGTGGAACCGAGCTCAGTCCTCTGTCTCCCAGCTAACATCACCTCAGCATGTGCCATCACTGCATACACAACAAAGGCCATTTTGATCAATAAGTGCAAGGCAGAGGGCAAAGCAATGACGTATAATCAGCAGTGTGTGCCCTTGGGCAAGTCGCCTGGCCTCTCTGGGCCCTCACTTATGTCTGTAACTGTGAACCTATCAAGCAAAGATAGTCTATCTCCCATTGAGATGCAAGATGGCTGAAATAAAGGATATCCGATTTTCAGCTTCTCTGGCTCACACTGGATGAAGTGAATTGTCCTACACCACATGTTAAATTCATAGGTGTCCAACCTGTGGCTTGTAGGCTGTGAGAATATACACATGCTTATTTTGTGCAACCGTGAGACAATGTTGTCATTTACAAAGTTCATGCTTGAGACATGCATAACTGAGTTACAAAAAAATTGCCAGAAAAGTCTTATCAGCTAAGCATGATAGCATAGAAAAATACTGGTTATTTTGACTTAACTTCTTAGGGGACAGAAAAAAGGCATTTTTTTTTCATAATCTGGGAGTATTGTGAAAAGGTCACAGACACTAAGGGTTCTATGATTCCTGAAAGTTCTAGATTCTCACTATGCCCTGGGTTTGTGCTGAGTAATGTTTGCCAGTATGGCACAAACTACAGTCACCAAGCAAGAGGTCTCATGCAACCCATGAGACCGTTCTAAAGTAGACAATCTCTGGGGCATCTTCTTGACTGACCATTGATGTAGGAGGGCCCAGCCCACTGGGGGTGGTACCACCCCAGAGAAGTGGTTCTGTGTTGTAGAAGAAAGCAGGGCCACCATGGAGAGTGAGCATTCCTCCGTGGCCTCTTCTTCAGTTCTCACCGCCAGATTCCTGCCCTGAGCTGCTGCTCTGGATACCTTTGATCATGGTCTGAGACACGGAAGTGCAAACCAAATGAACCGTCTCCTCCTCCAAGTTGGTCTGGTCTAAGCAAGCTTGGACGGAACTCAAAGCCAAGAACCCCACATCCCTCACTTTTGTGTAATCAATCACTCCCATCGTCAAAACAACTAAAAGCCACAGCCTTAAAGTTAGTGGGGCACGATGACCACTGGATGGATGGATGGTGGATGGATGGATGGATGGATGGTGGGTGGATGGATGGATGAATGGAGATGTGATACTGTAGACTACTACCATAACCTTGCCCCTTGACTGACGTTCGTCATACCTGTGAATCTGAATGACATGAGAAATGAGCTCGCTTCGCCTCTCCGGGAGCAGAGCTAACTTGGGTGCACTCTGAAAATACGCACACTCTGAGCTCTCTGCTCATCTTCTGAGTCTCGAGCTACCCAGTTTGTCAACATAAACAAACCCAGCCATGAAATTCTCCTTCCTCTTCCCCCATCAGCTGCAGTGAGGAAGAAACAAAAACCCGCCGGAAACTTACCCGTGGGGTCCTCTTCCTGGGAAATGTGAGGTTGAGATAGTTATTAGGAATGAGTGACTTGCCCAAGTCGAAGTCAGTATTTTCTCTATAGTTTTTACGCCAGGAATCTGTTGAGAAGCAAAAACAACATTGAAGTTGGGATCCAGGGCCCAGGTGGTGATGTTGTAACCTGTGGGTGTCCTCGTATCAGGACTCTTCTAGAAAAAAAAAATCCCTCACCCCAACTTTTGTAAAGCCTTAAATGACTGAGGGGTATGGGAGGCCACTGCATGTCTTCAAGGATAGTCACCCTTGGTTGGCCTCTGAGTTGAGGGGAAGGTGTCTTGAAGCTCAGAGTAGAGAGTACTAGCCAGACTCAGGTAGGGGGACAGAGACAACACTAAAGACTAGACACAGCCTCCACGCTTACCCATGGGTCTCAGAGGAGTGCCCCGGAAGAGCTCATAGAACTTGGAGAGGTACATGACCATGCTGAGCTTGTCAGGCTCCTCAGTAGACGCCATCTCTTTGCCTGTAGTCATAGGCAGGATCCCAAACTCGCGCTTGGCCACATCAAATGCCAGCTGATTGTTCTCCACAGCGTCATCTTCATTCAGTGAGTCAAAGTTGCTGGAGGACCAATACCAGGTGAGTTCAGGGTGAGACAGGATGCATGGAGCCCAGAATGAACACTGTGGGCTGATAATTTTCCAGCCCCATTGAGCCCCAACCTCAAGCCCAGGAACATGCCTTGCTCATGAAGAGACTGAATCAAACACAGACCATGATTATACCACATGATTATAGCTAGGCTGAAACCCTCAGAAAATGATGTACTCTCTTTGAAAATATAGGAGTTACTTTAATTACTTCTCATTCTGTTTTTAAAATCTTAACTGTTATTGTAACAGGATCTTTTCTCAAACCAATCAATTATCTGTATCATGTGGAAAGATTCCCATCTCCTCGGGGTGAGATGATTTTGGTAGTTTTCCATTAGCCTTTAGGAAGGGTTTGTATGTGGGTGGAGTCTGTGCTGCGTCCCGTGTCAATAGGTCAGTAGAGGTCATGAAGGGTTTCTAGACTGTTCTCTCACCTTCCTATTGACCCTGCCATTTTGCCAACACACAAGGAAGCTTTAGAAGATTCTAGAAATGATCTGATGATTCTGGATGTCAAAACAATACTTCTTTGGTTAAGCAGGTCTCTCTTCTACTTCCTCTCATGTGGGGGGGGGCTTTGAGGGCTACACTGAATTTCCAAAAGGTGGCTATTAGGGTTGGGGGCCAAGCGGTGAGATACAACCACTGATCTTATGATGACTGTCAGATCCCAGGGACACGGGGCAAACATGTTGCTGTCCAAACAAGGGAAAAGCAAGGTTTAGAAAATAACCCAATCAGAACTTGCAGAGAGAAACACTGAGCCAGGTCGGGGGTCTTCACCCAGAGAAGGCTGGGGTCCCCTGTGACCAGGGTCTGCACTCACATCAGCTCTGGCCGGAAGCGGTGGATGATGGCACACAGGGCCAGACCACTGCGCCAGGATGTGGTCAGGTCGGTGACACGGACGCGCTGGTAACCCTCGGTCTGCTGCTGGCACCAGGTTAAGAGCTTGTTAGGCCGGATGTCTGACTCTGTGGGGAAGGGACAGGCGGTGAGACTCTGCACTGCCGCAGGGCTGGGAACTAGGAAGAGATGCAACCTTGACGGCCACTGCACAGGTCAACAGGAAGCACACTGTCTAACAGCACTGTCACCAGGGTCAACTATGGCCAGGGTCCAGGGCTGGAGGCTGGGAACACAGACCCTGCATCTATTAGGTGACTCTAATGACATGGGGCTGTCGTGGACAGAGGTGCTCTTGACCAGGTTTGTTGCAAGTTGGCCTAGGAAGCACTCTCTGAAGAAAGTCTCTGTGGATGTGCATGTGAGCTGGCTCCTGAAGAGTGTCTAGGAATTCATCAGACGGAGGTATTCCAGGAAAACAGGATGGAGAGACAGCAAAGAATGCGGAGAGCGTGCCATGCTTGGGTAACAATAAAAGTTTACTATTGTAAACAGTATTTTACAGCAGCTGGGCATGTGGTGTGTGCAGGGATGGGAGCCGGGAGACAGACACAGTGGCAGCTGGAGTGTCTCTGGGTAGGAGAGCAGGGAGCCTGAATGAAGGGCTGTTGGGGAGTTACTCATTGGACTATCCCTCCCCTGCTTCTGAACACCACTCTGTGCCAGCGCTGAGTCAGATTAGGAAGATAAGGAGAAGGAAGGGGGAAAGACCCAGGAATCTGGTGACTAGCTGCTAGGGAGACAGGACACTCTTCCCAGAAACAAGACACAAAGAAAACCTAGCCCCGTGGAACTCCCTACAGCGGACTTTCCTGGGCTGAGTGCTCAGGAAGCGACTGCATGTCTCGATTCCGAGAATCCCTTCTTACCCCTGTTCTTACAGATGAGGAAGCTGAAGGACAAAAGGAGAGACACCTGCCAAGATCACACAGGTAATGGGACAGAGGCAGCTAGCCTCATTCCCTGCACACCTTGTCCCAGGGTCCCAGACGGGCAACTCACCCCGCCTGGAGAGGCTAACGGATCTCCTCACTGAGCCCCATCTCTCAGAAGAGAAGCGGTCCAGTTCTTTAGTGATGTACAAATGCTTCACCTACAAGCAGAAAAGACCACACATCTGCCCATCAGTTCCCAGCTCCTGGGCTGGAGGCCTCTCTATGCCCCATACCAGATTCCCTACCCGCTACTGTTTTCTTCAGGTGCAGGCTGGTAAGACTTTCAGCAGGGCATAGACAACTGAGTCACAGACAATGGGCCTCAACAGTTCTCTCAAATGAGGCAGAACTGACCGTGAATATCTAATTAGCTAATAGGAACCCATACTATTCTCTGTCCTACTAATTAATAGAGTTTGGGTGGATAAAATCCCCAGGATAAGTGATGTCCAAGCCTATGCATGGTAAGGAAGAGAGGAAATATCTAGGTAAGTGGATTATTTTTGAGAGAGGGGAATAATCAGTGCCACATTTGCACAGTGGCAAATCAACACGTGAAAATATATAAACACACACATATGCACAGTACCATATGTGCTCTAGTCCCCCATAAGGCTATAAAGAGGCCTCTATTGCACCTTCACATTTTGTGGGGGAAAGAACTGGCTCCACCCTTTTGTTAACGAGCTTTGGTGGCCTCAGTTTCAGGACAGTGACAATGTGAGACCATTGCTCTCCCTCAGCTCACTGCAGGGGCTTCAGACAGGCATGGGAGTGGGCTTACCTGGTGAGGCCTGACGCAGTGCAAGTTGAGGTTTGGGTACCGTGTTGCTGGGTCCAATGTGTATTGTTCAAAATTTTTGTTGATGTTCTCTGGGGTTGTCTGAGGTAACAGTCGGTAAAGACTTTCTCTGCAGGGAGTCAGAACCCAGAGGTTGGAGATTATTCTTGCCACCTCAGGCCCTTGTTCCTATACTCCCCTCTCCCCCAGCCTCCAAGGTTTCAGGGATGGCCTCTCTGGTGTGTTTGTATAATTCTTTCCTATAATCTCACACACTCCTGAGAGCTGCAAAGTGTGGGTGAGGGGCAAAAAGGGGGAGAGAGGAAAGAGAACCCAGGTGGTAGGGATGAGGTCTCCTTTCCTGGGCGGGATGCCAGAACACAGGTCCAACATCTCAGCAGACTCTGGTTCAGTTAAAGCTACGGCCCAGCCACAATCTTCTATGGCCTGCTTTTGTGGTCACAGTGGCCCATACCCAAGGCCGTCAAAAGCTTGTCTCCCATACCAGCACTAACTCTCAGGGTCAGCCATCTGTTCGCAGTCCCATGGCCAGCAGCAAGGGCCTGGGAAGAAGCCAGGCCTTCAGCTGTAGAAGAGGCCTGGCAGGCCCCAGAATCCTTACCCAGGGAAGGACACTGTGAAATGTCCTTGAAGACTTCCTTAAATAAACCTCTTGGGCCTTGTGTGGATGAGAAAAGGACTGATTTCAGACTAGCCCATGTCCAGATTTGTCTCTACTGTCCTGGACACCAGAGCAACGCACTGACGGAGAGGCATCATGACACAGAGTGTCCTTGAAGACCCAGCGATCACATCAGTCCACAAGTGGGATGGCAGGTTAAGCTCAGCGCAGAGGCCGCAGGACAGCTAACTTAGCTCTACTCCTGCTGAGTCTTCTACCCAGCGTCCCACTTAGGAGTTCTGCTCGAGGCTCACCTTTCAGCCAGCACCTCCAGGGGAGAGGTGCCCTGGTCCCAGCTCTTCACCATCCATGCCGTGTCAAAGGCTGCCAGGAAGCCCCGGGCACAGCCTGTGCCCATGGGCCAAAACGGCTGTAAAAGAACACAGGTAAAATTCTCATTGGCTCTGGTGACTTGTGGTCTCCTCTCCCATTCTACCTGGCACGTTCTGGTTGTGGGGTGCCATCTCTGAGCCAGAGCAAGGGCAGAATCCTGCTGCCCACAGCTTTCCAGAATCACCGGTAGCTGGAGCATACACGTGAAGGGTATGACAGCCCCACATGTAGCAAGGCTACCTGGGGGCTCTGGGAGAGAATGGAACCAGTGGAACATTTCATGGAAGTGTGACCTTTATGTCATTGTAAAGCATGGATGGAGTTCTGACCTCCGTCCATTTGGGAAGATCAGGGGCAAAGGTTTTGTGGATGGAAAGTGCTGGAGCCTGCCAGAACACTCAGCACAGGAGAATGAGGAAGGGAAGGTTGGGAAGGAGACAGGGATAGAAGTGACAGGCCACTGGACCGGGTGGTGGTGGCACACGCCTTTAATCCCAGCACTTGGGGGGCAGAGACAGACAGATCTCTGTGAGTTTGAGGCCATCCTGGTCTACAAAGTGAGTTCCAAGACAGCTAGGACTGTTACACAGAGAAACCTTGTCTCAAAAAAAAAAAAAAAAAAAAACAGTGACAGGCCTCAATAAGGGTGAACAAAGGACTGATCTGGTCAAGTCAAAGGTAAACAGCTTGCTCCATGGTGCACCCAGGGTAGGGTTTGCAATCTGACTCTCGGCCCCGGATAACTTTGCAGACACTAACAGTGTTCATACTAAGATTGGAAGCTAACCCTGAAATGGTCATTTATCTAAGGGGCCTTGCACTTATAGGGTCAAGAGGGAGGGCCACGACCTCGACACTGTACTTTGAAAACCCCTTGTCCTCACAGCCTCCCTCACACTCTGGAAGATATCTACACAGAAAGGCCACACGGGTAACAGGTGCCATGCTTAGGGTCTACGTGTTGTGAGGACAGTCCTGGGCTCTCGACCAGAGCTGGTTAGTTTTGTTCTTCATTCTAGAAGCAATGCAGAAGCAGGAAATGGGAGAAAGGGCTTCTGCTACAGGCAAGCAGACAGATCTCAGAATTCAGCCAACAGGGCTGGCTCCCAGGGTTCGAAGGGCAGGTAGTACCTCAAGCAAGCTGTCACCCACAAGGGCCACGAGCAGCTGGTGTCCCTGGCGCTCACGCATCAGGGCTGCGTTCTCTGAGGCATACATGGAGGTGAAGTCGAACATGGCCACATCTGGCTGCCCATTGTGATTTATGGCAAAGTCCAATGATGGCAGCTGGTAATTGGTGGCAAAATCCGCGGCTTCACGGGCATAGGAGAGCAGTTTTTCCTGGTTCACATTCTCTGTGCACAGGAGCATCTCTGTGTCAATGTAGTCCTGGGGAGATCAGAACATAACGTAAAACCTCCCTCCTCTTCAAAGGGCTAGAGACCAGGGGATGGGTCTTTATGAAGAGGCTAGAGGGGCTGGGAGATGAATCAGTCTTTAAAGCGTTTGCTGTGCAAACATGAGGGCCTGTGTTCAATCCCCAGAACCCACATAGGAATCCAGACAGAACAGTGTGTGATTATAATCTCAGTGCTGGGGAGACAGAGACAAACTGGTTCTCAAGAGTCCTTTGCTAGTCTGCCTAGCCTAATGGGTAAACTCTGGACCAGTGAGAGACCCCAAAGGACAAAATGATGACTCCAGAGGAGTCACCCCTGAAGTTAAGCTCTGACCTCCACAAAGATGCACACATGTGCATGTGTGTCTGCAGGAAGTGTGTGTTTGTGTGTGTACATGTACGTGTGCCTGTGAGCACACACGAATCAAAACTAGAACACCAGAGCCAAAGAAATAAGCACATGGTCCAGCCATGGCAGTTAGCACAGTTGTGATTAAGCACCCAATTTGGCGTTGGGCTTTCTGGCATCCAAGGTGAAGGGGAAATGTGATACCGGCTTTCCTTATCAGAAAATGAAGCATAGCAAGCAGTTCCTCATGGGAGGTGAGTTTTTCCTGGCACGGAGTGCTGAAAGATCTGTCTCATGCAGGAATTTAGAGAGAGGGCACTGGGAACTGTAATGGACAGTGGACTTGATAACAGCCTCCTGGCAAACAAGGAACACATTGCACATGGCTGGTTCTGATGATAACTTTCAGTACAATTAAGAGACAAAGGAACAAGCCAGTAAATGTGATTTAATAACGGATGAAGTGAAGCTACTGGGGTCCAGATATGCTGCCATTAGTGGTCAAACAAGATCAGAAAACAAAAGGGGGGGTGCCATGCCTCTTCTGAATTTCTTTCTGAACTCAGTTGGCCACTTTTCTGTGATGCTGAGGACACTCTGTCTTGGCTACAAAAGTGGGCACTACCCTGCTTCTCTGCTGGGATGACTGCATGGACAATGAGGAAATTCATCCTAGAGATGCAGAGCGTTAGATATTTCCAAAGCCTGTTCTGCTTAAAGGCCACCTATCCTAAAGAGGACGCAAAAGGGCGAGCTCCCACCAGCAGTATGCTCCCAATGTGCACGAACAACCTGGGTTCGGTCTCCAGCGCTGATTTAAACTGGGAGTGGTGGGGCACACCTGTAATTTCAGTGTGAGGGAGACGGAGGCAAACTGATCAGGAGTTCAAGGCCATCCTCAGCTACAATATGAGTTCAAGGCCAGCCTGGCATACATGAGATTCTATCACAGCTGGAATATGGGCATGCTGTTCGACTTTATTCTGCGTTTTCACTTTCAATACCATAATTGTAAGATCTCCTCCTTGGAACTGTATGAAGATGGAAAGAGAGTGTATACATGGAATCCCTCATGCAGTGCCTGGCACACAGGAATAGATGATACTCCCTGCCCCTACTAATTCACAATGTCATGAATGGTGTCACATGATGAGATGCCAACTGAACCTATCCAAGGTTCCAGTATGGGCACTCTACAGGTTCCAAAATATACAACCTTCTCTATACCCAGAGTGACCTTCTGTTTCTTGTTTCTGTTTCTTGGGGAGCTGTGACTTCAAATACTCTATTTCTGAAATTCTAAAATTTCCTCACAGAATATACATAGCATTCACCCAAGAGAAGACTGAAGAAGCCACCTCAGTACATCTGAGGGGAAAAGAGGACATCCTATTGCCATACTGACCAACCAGCAGTGAGCTGGCAGATCTGAAAGCCCAGTGCTCACAACAGCTAGTGTGTGTGTTGGGGTGTGTGTGTGTGTGTGTGTGTGTGTGTGTGTGTGTGTGTGTGTGTGAGGCTAGCTTCTCCTGTCCTACCCACAGACTCTGCCCACAACTCATGCTCTCAGCAGAGGCCCAGCCAAGGTGGAGGAGGCCCAGAGCAGGCCTGGGTTACTAATGCTTCCAGGCCAGATGCCAGTACAAGCTGGTGAGAAGATATGCACACTGTACTCTGATAAGCAACACTACGTGGTCCCAGTCCAGGACAGGACCTGGAGGCAGCTGACCTGGGGCTGTGGGATCCTTATCTGGAAGCAGTGAGCACAGGAGCTCTAGAAGGGTGAGGTCTGACCAAAGCCCTCATCCTTCCCACCTCCTCTCTCTCATCTTTATCCATCCATATGTGTGTGTCTATGTAAGAATATGCCACATGCATGCAGTGCCTGCAGAGGTCAGAAGAGGGCACTGGAGTCGGCCGGAGCCTCCAGATGTGGGTGAGAGTCACCAAACGCGGGGCCTCTGGAGGAGCAGCAAGAGCTCTTAACCTCTAAGTCATCTCTCCAGCCACACCGTGTTCGCTCTTATACTCAATGATGCGTACTAGGTCTGGTGTGCACGCCTGCAATCTCAGCTCTTGAGAGACTGAGGCAAGAGGATGGAGAGTTTGAGGACAGCCTGGACTACACAGCAAGACACAGCAAGACATCATCCAGAGCAAAAATAAATAAGTAAACCAAGAAGCAAAGCTATGGAGAGATACCAAACAGCCAATAGGACAGAGCAAGTGTCCGAACAAGGCTGCGGGGTGTGTGTGTGTGTGTGTGTGTGTAGAACCCTGAAAACCACTGTCTATCAGGCACTGAGCTAAGCATGATGTGTGTGCACACATATATACATATATGTGTGTACATTCCTCATGCATCCCTGCTCAAATACAGTCATGTCTCAAGAACTCTTCAGAGGATTTACAGGCGTTATTCCACTTTATAGACAGAAGACTGAGATTCAAAAAAAATCAAAATCTTGGCCACCATCCTGAGTTAGCTCATGGGAGAACCAGGTCTCTGCTTGTCTCTGAAGGCACAAACAGTAAGTATTCCCCTGTGGCAAAGGGACACAGTGTCAGACTCCAAAGTGACGTCATCTCTACGTTCCACAAGGACAAGGAGTCCCCATCTCCAAGTGAGTGTGACCTCTTGGAGAAGAAGCGGGGCCAAAGGAAGAATGACATTTGAGGAAGGAAAAGATTCAACTGATCATAATCTGGACAAAGGTCTCTCACTGCAACATGTTTGAAACATATCTGTCAAAGGCAAGAAAGGGCCTGGCAGTTTCTCTTTCCCCTCCCCCCTCGCATGGGTTCTAGCAGGATAGTATCTCCTCTCACATCTGCTGATTCTGCCAGCCCATGCGCCCTGGGGGAAACAGTTGAGAAATCGCTATCTATGGATACATACATTAATGATGACTCCTTTGTCCAGCAGGCTCTGCTTCTTGGCTGTCATGACAAAGTAGTGTGTACAGTCTTTGTAGTAGACAATATTCTCGAGATCAATCCCTGCAAGGAGAAGCATTTAGACCAAGTTTACCAATGGCGCCTTGCTTCATCCAGGTCTCCTTATGTATGTGCAGAAGATGCATATAAGATAAACAGTAAAGACATATCAGGCTGTGTACCAGAAGCAACTAGCTTTTATGATTGCACAAAGGCATGTTCAAAAGTAAAACAACCAAACAGCATACAACAACCACAGACGTCCAGTATTCTTAAGTTAAAGCTAGACAGAAAGTATTATAGGAAGTGCTAGACAGGACCACAGATGCAAACTTTGAACCTGACTGTATGGATCAGGCTCCATCCACTGTGTGTCCACAGAGCATCTTCTATCATGGCCTAGCTTGCATGAGAAAACCCAGGTCAGAGGTTAGAGGCTTAGATTGCATTGTGGTATGTGGGTGTGGGCATGTTCCTGTGTGTAGGCCAGAAGACAACCTCAGATATCATTTTTCACATACCTACCTACTTGAGACAGGGTCTATCATTGACCCAAAGCTCAGCAACTAGACTAGACAGGCCAGCCATGAGCCTCAGGGACGCTCCTGTCTCCAAGTCCTAGAACTGGGATTATTAACATACACTACCACGCCAACATTTTTATGTGCTCAGCAACTAGACTAGACAGGCCAGCCATGAGCCTCAGGGACGCTCCTGTCTCCAAGTCCTAGAACTGGGATTATTAACATACACCACCACGCCAACATTTTTATGTGGGTCCTGGGAATTGAGTTCAGATCCTCAGCGGAGCCATCTCCCCAGCCCTAGACCTCATCTTTTGTCCTCTCCACAGACAGCAACCCTTTCACACATTAGGATTCTGCACTGAAGATCATGCTATGAGATGATCGCTTTTCTCTGGTTCTCAAAGGGATGCGGGGAGGCTCAGTCGGAGGCACCGAATCACCTGAGAACTTAACACAAGTCAAATCATCAGGACTGCTGAATTAGAAACTGCAGGTAGGGACAAAACCGTAAGTGTTAAGTTCCCTGGGTGGCTCTGGTGGCCACTAGAACATGAGGACCTCTGGCTGGTTTATGTGACAGGAAGTAAAAGGCACACAGTGACCTTAAAGCATCCACACAAGGTGTGCTGGGTAACCATAGCAACACCCTTATTATTACAGTAAAATAGGAAACAGCCACGCACACAGAAGGCCCCCAAGAGAATCAAAGGAAATTTATTGCTGTCACTGGCGTGAGACGATGACTTACGGTGTGACAACGGCCAAGTTTAAAGGAAGCTTGGGAAAGCTTTGGAGAAACACATGCCATGTCCTGCCGTAATCCCTATCTGGTGGTTTGGGTATTTATTTTCTTTGTTTCTAAGGGGGAAGGAAGGGCTGGAAAATTAAGTATTAGGTCATTCAAAGGATATAATACCCTGGAAAGGAAACATTAAAACTTGTAATAATAAATTGGGGAGGCTCCGAAGGACATAAGGTGGCAAATAGAGTTGTAACCAGCAAGAGGCAGAGCCTGGCTCAGCAACTCAGCCCCTTCCTAGAAAATGAACTTTGGAGAAAATGATTCCAGGGAAGTGGCACCTTAACAGGAAACCCATAGAAGGTGGGGGTCAGAGGCCAGAGTCTTAAGTGAACACATGTATCTTTGTGGGTCACAGGGTCTCCGTTATAAATACAGTGGAACCAGCCACAGACAACAGTGTGAATGGATGTCCATGATGAGTTGTGGGATCACAGTCCTTGCTAAAGGACATCTCAACATATCATGGAACATATCCCTTTTTGATTTTTTTTCTCCCTTTGGCCCCTTGAACATAGAAAATCAGTCCCATCTCAGAGGCGATACCAAAGCCACACGGTCACCCAGAGTCCTCGGGCTTTGATGCCAAGAGAAGCCATGGTCCCCAAAACCTACCATCAGAATTCTATGTAAGATGTGATGTTGAATGGGAAAGTGAGAAATGTGGACACTATTTAAAACATGCCGAGACAAGAAGACAAGGTACGGGTGTAGTGATTGGAACAGGAGCCACGGGAAACAAGCGTATAAGCAGCAGTGAGGAAAGTGTCAACAGACCAGGGCAGACTGGGCACCAGAGAGCATGCCCGGCACCTTCACTCCTTTTATAGATAGGGTCTTCTGTAGTTGAGGCTGGCCTCAAAATTACTGTGTAGCTGGTGCTAGCTTTGAACATCTGATTTTCCTGCTTCCATCTTCCAAGTGCTGGGATTACAGGCACGGGCCACCATGCCTTGTGAGTATAGAGGCCTTAATTTAACATTATCACTGTGCTGCCTTTCAAAGGACAATGTGCAGTTTTGGTCAGGTTATAAAGAAAGCCAATTTCTCTGTTTCTCCGCTACCCTCATGAGCATCTGTCGTTCTGGCCATATAGAATATAAGTCTTGGGCTGCTTATCTGCCCCAGACTGTATACCCAGCTATTGAATCAATATCTTCTGTCCCATGGTTAGGTGACAATTGCTGCCAGAGCATGCTGGGGGTGGGGTGAGTTGTGTGTAGGGTCCTTGTCCTGTCTCATAGGGAGGGGCAGCTGATGTGCTGCACAAAGCCCTGGGGAGTCTTCAGGCTCTCCCTCAGATCATAGCTTCCCTCCTCAGCATGTCTCAGCATTTCATGCAGAGCTTAGGCACAGACTTCCCAACTACCCTGTGTCACAGTGCTTTACATGGGTACCTTCTTTGGATAGGGAGACCCTTCAGGAGGGGTGGGGCTAACATTGACATTGTACTCTACAATGCTAAGCGCCAGTATACAACAGACATTCAGTAAATGTCCACCATATATTAGCAAAGTCTACAATCTATTTCCATATACAACATCCAGAACATTCTCTCAAGATTCCCTCTTTTCCTTGAAGGGCCTCCAGACATTTAGTGTACTGAGAAAAATCTTTGCTCCCAGACTCCAGTCCCAGCAACTCCTGTAAGCCAGAGGGCCCCGTGGACAGCTTGGGGATCTTGGGTGAAGAAGGACTAGGGAGACGACTTAGTCAGAAAAACGTGTGTTGGGCAAATACTGCAGAATGGAATTTGGCCAGAATCCATGAGTTGGGGGAGGGCAGGCATGGTGTTATAACCCCAGTGTTGCACAGAGGCAGACCTCCTGAGAACCCTCCTGGGGTTCACTGGCCATGCAACCTAGCCTACTTGTCAAGCATTAGGCCAGTGGGACCTTTTCTCTACACACACACACACACACACACACACACACACACACACACACACACACGACAGCATCTGAAGAAGGACACTAGAGACTGTCATCTGACCACCATACATCTGTACACACACACACACACACACACACACACACACACACACACACACAGAGGACAGCATCTGAAGGACACTAGAGATTGTCATCTGACCACCATACATTTGTTCACATATGCATACTCACATACAAACATACTGTGAATAGCGTCTGGTTTAGAGAGGGGAGGTTTCACCTGTTTCTTCTTTAAGGTCCTGAAAGAACTTCTGGTTGAAGATGAAGGCCACGCCACTGATCTCCTCCACCTTGGCCTCGGCCGTGCTGTTCCTATTTATGAAGTTGGCAGTGATGGCGATGGCTAGCTTTCCCCGGAACTCCTTCCTCCTGAACCCTGTGTAAGGGACAGGATAGATGTGTCAGTCCTCTAGATGGGGTGGGAACTCAGACAATACTGCTGAGAACACTCTTCTCTGTACCCCAAAGACAATGGGGACAGTGGTTCTGGAGCAGGCAGAGGCACCAGGCTTGTTCCAGCAAGAGGCATTTTGAACTCTGTTCTTTTCTATATCATTGGACCATATGCAGCGCTTACATATCCACAGGCCAGTGGCCAAAATGATCTGTGCAGCAGGCTACCACAGACCTCAACCCTCTGGAGATGTTCTGAGTATATCACTGAAGACTCTTAAGGTGCTTTGGCACTGAGGGCTTGCACGAGTCAAATGGTTTTGTTAGCATTTTAAATGGAAAAGAAAACCTTTTGAAAAATAGGATTAGACAGACTAAACTCCCATAGGAGAGGGATGCTAAAACATTTTCTTTATAAATTTGTTGTTATGGGTCATTTTGCATTGTCATCTTCCTACCACATATGTTGGTGAAATCCTAACCCTTGGTGTCTCTGTATGTTGGGCTTAGTTAATATAAAGTCAACTGGAGTATAATAGGCCATCTACTGTAATACAGCTGATGTCTTTATTCATAGGGAAAGTTGGACCCATAAACACACTGAGGAAGATGCTCCGTAAAGATGAAGGCAGAGATGGGGTTGTGCTTCTGAAAGCAACACCAAGGTCTAGCAAAAGAAACCAGCACACTAGTTCCCAGTGACTGGTGTTTCAATGTATGCTGGCTGGTTTATGTCTTGACATAAGCCTAGACATACCTAGGAAGAAGGAATCTCAACTGATGAATAGCCCCTAGCAGACTGGCTGAGGGTATGTCCTTGGTGGCATTTTCTTGCTTAGTGATTGATGTGGGCATAGACCGTAGGCTCTCAACTATTCTGACATGTAGTTTTCCCAAACAACCAGAACAATCCCACAAATCATATACGTATTCACACTGGCAGCTTCAATGTGTCTTGTCAGACATTTCTGTGAGAAGATGGGCACGGGAGTGAGGGCAGGGCAGACTGTGGGGCAGGACAGACAGGAGAGGCCTGAGCTGAAGGACCAGATATGCAGACTTCTCTGAGATCAGACCTATTTCAGTATGTGTATCCTGTCCTCAGAGAATGAGTTTGCCCAGTCATGCATCTTCATCTTATGACCTTTGACAGGGGCAGACTCAGAAATAACAACTGTCCCTACTCTAAGAGATGCCACCAACGCCATGCTGTCTTCCACCCATGGTCTCAGACAACCGTTTCTGTATAAATGAATACACGAAGCCTGTTGCTGGACTCAGAGAAGTGTGGCTTTAGAGCCTGAGAGTTTGGCTGCCTGGCAGTGGGTATTCTCAAGAGCTATGGAGAAAGAGGCCCTTCTGTTGATTGGTAGAGTACTTGAACATGAACGGATGCCATTGGCATCTTGAGATGTTTGCCTTAGACAGAGCGAGAGAATGCACCTTGGCTAACACAGCAGCAGGTGCTCAGCCCGTTTATGTTGACATTTCCCACAGTATAAGAAGCATTTTTACAGAAAAGCACCCCCACATCTTGCCCCCACCCTCTGAGAGGGTTCTGCTACCCAGATTCTCATTTGGGGATGCTTAGGTCCAGGGAGGGAAAATGGAATGGCCATCCTCACACGCTCAGACTCAGGCAGGACAGGACAGTCTGTCTGCCTCTACCCTTAGCTGAAGCATCTGTCATCTTGATCATCCTTCTTCGGTTCCCCTCATTATCTCTCAGCCCCAAAAGAAGAGTCCTCACCTTCCAGTGTGTTCCTATTGCCGTCGGCACCAACGATGACGTCAAACTCAAAGTCAGACAGGGCGTGGTCTGCAGGGAGGAATTCTGCCCGCCAGCCGACTTCTACCAGAGCAGAGAGACTATTAGATGAGCGGCAGAGGCAGGCTGAGAGATGCCACCCCTCCCTGCTGGCCATGAGAAGTGGGTAAGGACCCAGTGAAGCCTCCCCAAGGAAGGCATCAGGCATATCCAGCTTTTGACACTGTGACACAGCGCTGTCGTCTACAAAGCTCATGGTTGAGAACCTGTGCAACTGGGGCTTTTTATGGCAAAGACCTCTCGTAATATTTTAATAAGTTCACTATTTCATATTTGGCCACACGCATAGCTATCCGGTAGCATGCGGTTCCCAGGCTGCAGATGGGACATACCTGGTCACTCCATATCCAGCTTCTCTCTGGTTATCCCGCACAAGGCGAAGAGGAACTGCTGACTGAACTTCACAAGGATGCTAACCTTTAGCAGACCCCAAACCAGTCTCCCTTGCCCCTGTCTATATTTCACAGATTCCCCCATATTTGTCCCGTATTCAATGGCTCCTCACTGTCAAGCAGATCCCAGGGGATGTGGGAGATGCCAGGGAGCCACTTTACACTTCTGCTTCTGACTCCAATGGTTTGCTGCTGTAGAAGCACATTCTCAGGGCAAGCCTGGCTGGGTCCTTGGAATGAGGGTCGACTATCCAGCAGAGATGTTCTAACAGGAGCACACAGTCTCTGAGTCATTTGAGAATGACTGTGTCTTGTTAAAAAAGCAAGGAAATCCTCCCCAAGTTGTCAAAAATATTCTGAGCTGAGGCCAGGAGAAGTCAGGGGTGTGCCCTCCCTGGGAAATAGCAAAGTCTCCTATACACACTGCTTCAAAACTCAGCATTACCAAGATAGGAAGCAATTGTGACAGCAAGATATGGAGCCTTGGACAAACTCCATGACAACGGTGTGTGAAAGAGATCAGAATTTGATTTCCCTTTCTTCTAGTTTTTTTTTTTTAAGGTAGGTTCTCAGAATATAGCCCAGGCTGGCCTTGAACCTACAACCATCTTGCCTCAGTGCTGGGATTACAGGTATGCACCACCACCATGTTCAGCTAAAATATCAGAATATTTCCAGGACAGATTCCAAAGATACATTAAAACCCTGTTTTGAATCTCCCCCACCCCAAAAAAAGAATACTACCAAGAACCCACCTAGATGGAGGTATTTTATGATCTAAGTTAAAACTCAATAAAATCAAACATACCGATGCTCATGATGGCATACCTGTAATACCTGTAATCCCAGCATTCAGAAAAAAGTTCAAGGGTCATCCTTGGCAACATAGTAAGTTTGAGGCCAGTTTGGGCTACATAAGACTATCTCAGGGATACATATACATTGTGGTAGTTTGTATGAACAATGGACCCTATAGGCCCATAGGGATTAGTGTGACCTTATTGGAGGAAGTGTATCACTGGAGTGGGCTTTGAGGTTTTGGAAGCTCAAGCCAGGCCCAGTGGCTCTCTCTTCCTGCTGCCTGCTGATCCAGAGGTAGAACTCTCAGCTGCCTCCCCAGCACTGTCTGTCTGCACGCTGCCATGCTTCCCACCATGATGATGGACTGAACCTCTGAATGTAAACCAGTCCCAATGAAACATTTTCTTTTATAAGAGCTGCCGTGCCCATGGTGTCTGTTCTCAGCAACAAAATCCCTAAGACATACGTATTCCAAGAGATATCTAGAACCTTTGTTTGACAACCACTCTAGAAGTCTCAGTTTCTTTACTATATTTTAAAATATTCCAAGGGTACAGCAGGCACATTTTCCTATCTGCGTGTGAACTGACACACATGTCCTGAAGCTTATGTGACTTTATTATGCTATCAGATCTGTCTTGTTGGCTACCACCAGCTGAATGTTGTTGGTCGAAGTTGTATTTTCCTAGGGACTGAGTAACCAAATTATAGGCCTCATGGCGTAATAGTAATTCCACCATCACATCTGCCC
Source organism: Microtus ochrogaster (assembly GCF_000317375.1). NCBI lineage: Eukaryota > Metazoa > Chordata > Mammalia > Rodentia > Cricetidae > Microtus > Microtus ochrogaster. The sequence goes on along the minus strand of NC_022015.1, from coordinate 3,895,297 downwards.
TTGCTGGGAGCTGAAGAATAAGCCCAAAGCCACAGAAATGGTCAAAAAAGGTAAAGTATTTGTCAGTGGAAGTATGCCAAACAGCTCCTAGCAAAAATAACTTGCAGAGATAGCCTCTGAAAGTTACCAGCACAGCTTCCCACTTGGAATATCTGCCCTCAAGGCAGAGAAGGAAAATTATACTGTACTTTGATTTTCTTGGTCTTCAGGAGGCTCTAGAACCCTCACGAATTCCACGTTCACATGGATTTCCACTCCCAGCATCAGGGCCACCTTGAACAGGATAAGCTGTAGTTGACGGATACCTGACGGGAAGAAAGGGAGAGATGACTGTTCGGAGCGATGCCTGGGTACCACCTGTGTGTAAGTGCTGTGCAGGTGTGGTTGGTGGCCTCTGAACTCAGCACGGCACCTGCTGAGTCTGTACTAGGCACTGCAGGGCTTTTCACAAATCCTTCTTATTCTCATTTAATAGGGGAGATACTGAGACTTGCTAAAGCCAGGTGACTGTTCAGGGCCATAAAGAAACAAAAAGCAGATGGGATCCTGTTCAGTCTGACCCAAAGGTTCTGCTCTAGCTGGACCAGGCTGTCCTAACTAGGAAGATCTGTCTTTCCTACACCTTTTCTGAGCTGGGCTCTGGCTTTGATGACATAAAGTCTCTCGGAGGAGACGGTGAAAGTCGGGAGCCACAGGAAAGTCAGAGATCAGATGGCTCTTTGGATGAGGTCTATGCCTAAAGCTCCTTCTCTCCAACGGTAATGGACAAGGCAGGGAATTCTCCCGCCAGCTGGGCTCAATGCTCTCTACTCTTGCCATTTCAAATGCCTTCAGTGAGTGCAACCTTGTTCGTTCCCCAGTGCTCGGCACAAATGGGCATCCCTCCAACTATTTTCCTGTAAGGGAGAAACTGTAAACTTGCTGTTGGCTTCTCTGCATCGAGTGGGTGCAGTTTATTTCATATTCATGGAGCACCCACAACATGCCAGGTGCCATCTTAGTCACAGCAACGGGGCACATGCTCTGTAATGAGGACAGAACGATGGGGCCTGGGCTGGGGCTGCAAGAGAGGAACAATCGGGAGCATCAGAATCCCTGGACAGACTGAGGACAATGAAGTCCACATGAGGCTAGGGCACCTGGGAGCCAGGAAGCGGCTGGGTAAAAATCCCTTTAGTGTGGTGGCAGAAGGAGGTGGACAAGCAGGGGGGAGTATGAGGGGATAGACAGTTCACACTTCCTCTTTTAGAGCAAATCCTTTGAGCCAAGGAACAATAATGAGGTCCCCAGAGAAGGTGGGGTCCAGGGTGAGGCGCAGGAAGACTGGTGATGAGGAGAGGGAGAAGGGGGAGAAATATGCCAGAGGGAACAGAGTTGGAAGGCGTGGCTTGCTCTGCCTCTGTCCTGGGGATGCTAAGAAGGGAAGATGAGCGTGTGAAGGGCTGGTCAACACCTCTCTCTGTCAGGCACAGGACACAGACCACCGCTAAGAACCTAGGGCCGGCAGAACAGTGCTGGGAAGTAAGAGTTCTAACACAGGACGTAAAGAGAAGCTGAGCAAAGCTGAACATGAAGATGCAGCTGTGGCTGGAGATGGCCTGCAGTCTGAACAGAAGCCAGCCAGCTGGCTACAACCTGCTAAGGAGACAGTCCTTCCAGGGTTGGCTTGGCCACACCTCACAGTGTCAAGGTTCCTGGCATCTGGGACCCAGGAGGTGCTGTCTAAGTCCCCATCTTCATTCTCCCAGAGCTGCCCTGGACAAGGCCATATCCTTTCCACACTGCTTGAAGCCTTCACTCCACATTCTAAGCAACAGGCCTCCTTCTCTGGGTGGGTCAATGCATCCCGCCAGCTCACGCTGTGGCTTTCTGGGCAAATGCACATTTCTTTCCGTTGGACTTCTGGAATTTTCTCATCCCAAAGTGGGAATAAACTCTGGGGTTGCTGCTGGTAAATTCTTCTGCGTCTGAATAAATTACACCCTTAGTAGCTGATAATTCTCTCCAGTCCCACCCACACTCCATCACTTTTCCCATCAGCATTGGTCGCATATGGACATGGGTCTTTGGGCTCCGCTCTCACCCATCCCCAGGGAGAAGTACAAGGTTCTCAGGTTTGAGGACCACACACGGCACCCTCCTATGCCACCAGACCCAAAGTGCTTTAATGTTCAGCACACAGCAGATGGGGTGCTGTGTAAGCTTAGCAATTCAAGGAGACAACATTAGTCCTGTTTTATAAGAGATAAAATTGAGACCTGAGGAAAGGAATTTCAGCCAAGTAAGGAATGAAAGAGACATCTTTGTATTGAATTCACCTGACTCTCATATGACCTGCCTGATTTCCACATTCCACTGTCATCTGAAGATGCCCAGAGACCTCTTCCCTGCAAAGCTCCTAGGAGGTGGGGTACTGCCTCCCCAAAGCAGGTCTGCGTAGGTCTTATCTCAAGATTCCACAGGTGACCAACAGCAGAACAGAAGCTGTGCTCGGCACAGGCGTTCAGACTCCTGGCATCTGGTCTACATCCTCAGCTTCCCTTCCCAGCCCCCCACGGAGTCACACAGGCGGCCTTCCCTGTCGTCAAAGCTCTAAGAAGCGCTGGTTAGCGTTCCTCCGTTAGAGATTACATGTTCAATGACGTCACTCCTCTCATCTGCCACCTGCCCTCCTCCCCAGGACACTCTGCAACACAGTGTCCAAAGGCTTCTGCACAAGGTCTCAACCATCTGGCCCTGTTAGCGGCTTTGTGAGTTCTCTCTCTCAAATACCTCTTGGGAACATGACTCACTCTATTAGAGCACATTTTATTACTGACAGAATCTCAGCGCACTCCCGGAGTGTACAGACTCCACTGCTTAACTTACCCTTGGGCTTTGTATTTCATTCATCCACCCGACAGATGTTTGTTGTTCATCTATTATGTGTCAAGCACTTAGGCCCCGGAGACGGGTATTTTGGCAGGCAGTGTGTGCCACAGTCTGTGACCAATGGGACACAGCACGGAGCCCAGAATAATCCACAAAGCACACTGTCATGGTCTGAATGTGAAATGTCACCCCTGGCTCAGGTATTTTGACATTTGACCTACATCCAGTGGGACTGTTTTAGGGGACTGCAGAATCTTCAGGAGATGTGGCCTAGCAGGAAGAAGTGAGCCTCTGAGGGAGGAAGGGGATTTGAAGTTTTTAGCCCAGTCCCTCTGCTGGGCCTCTCTTCACTTCCACATCTGCCCAGATGTGAGCTAGCAGCCATGAAACTGCTTGCCTTTTTCACTTCTTTGCCACGAGAGGTCTGTGTCCCTTCACACCGTGAGCCCAAATCAAACCTCTCTTCAAACTGACTCCTGTGAAGCATCCCTTCACAGGCAAAACAAAACTAAGCATAGTCTTTCATCTGGATGCATGGTCCTCAAAGGGCCAGCGGGGGGCTCCTTGTTGTGAGGCCTGGACTCACTGAAGTACCCCACCCCAAGAAGGGTCCACCCACAGTGAGACCCGGACCTTCATGAAGTACCCCACCCCAGCCCTACTCACTGATGTGGTCGATGGAGCCGGCACAGAATTTCCCATAGAACTTCTTGGCTCCTAGGCCCCGCAGGTCGTGGATGGTGAAGGGCCAGAGGTGCAGGACATTGTTCCGGGAAAAGGTGTCTCTCTTCTCCACTACAACCACTTTGGCTCCCAGGTAGGCAAGTTCAATGGCAGTGCGCAAGCCACACGGTCCTCCTCCGACAATGAGACACTGTGGGGAGAAAGGGGACACTTAGCAATCTTGAGTGTCCAGGTGGTCTGTCACCGGGTGCCACCTCACCGGCCACAGCATGCTGGGCATCTGCTAGGGTCCGTTAGTCACCCACCTGGTGGGCCTTCCCTGTGGGTCCATCACAGACTAGACACTGTTCAAGCCCTGGGAGGATAGGAGGTTCTGAGTGAGGTTGGACCAGATCTGACCCAGGGCCTGTTACCCCCAGCTCTCAGCTTCCTTTCCTGTGAGCTGGGTCTGTGAAGTGTTGCTTTTCCGCAGAGGGCTGTGTCTACAGGACCACGTTTGGGAAGTGTACTGGGCTGGGGAAGTGGCTCAGCTGTGGAGTGCCAGCCTGGTACATGCGAGGCCCTGGGTTACATAACCCAGCAACACTAAGTACACATTAAAAGAAGGAAGTACTTCTGAGTCATGGAAGTGTGTGGAGCATCATTATTGTGACTGAAGGTAGCCAGTAGTTCCTTAGGGCCAAGAGCCAAATAACAAGAGAATCTATTGACAATCTGGACTTCGTCAAGATTAAAAACTTTGGTGCTGGGGCTGGAGAGATGGATCAGTGGCTAAGAGCATTCTCTGTTCTTCTAGAAGCCATGAGTTCCATTCCCAGCACCCATGCTGGGTGACTCACACCACCTGTAATTCCAGCTCAGAGGATCTGACACCCTCTTCTGGCCCATCATGCACCAGCACACAGATGTACCCCGCCCCCATCACATACAAATAAAAATAAATCTTAAGATAAAACTGATGTTTCAAAAGATTGTATTGCCAAGGAAGTAAAAAGTAGAAAGTCATGGTGGCATCTGCCTGTGAGCCCAGGCTAGCCTGTCTCCCCCTCCCCCCTTCCCCAACCCGGCAAAGGAAAAGACAAAAGGGAAAGACAGTCCCACTGATGGGCGAAATACTTGCAAGACACATAACTGAGAAGTTCTGCTAGCGCACTTGTATCTAACACGCATAAAATTTGACAGCTTGAAATGAAAAATAAAACATCCAAATGAACCCCAGAGAAAGAATTTAGATAGCATTTTTTTCCAGTAAAGATATAAACAGATCCCAAAACTATCAGCATTAGGGAAATGCAAAAAATAAGCCACGGTGAATGGTCACTCCCTGCCACTGGTAATTTGATGGGGGCACATGAACCAAGAGCTGGAAACAGTCAAATCTCACACCTTATTAGTGCAAATGATTTCAAGCAGTCTGGTATTTCAATTTCTTTATCAGCTAAACACAGGGGTACCATATTAGCCAGCCAGCCCAGTTCATATTCTCAAGAGAATCAAAACCATCTCCATGAACACCAAGGGAAGGATTATTGACATTAGCCCCAAACCTCAAACAACTCATGGGCCTATGAATTGATGGATAAGCAAGATATATGTGGGCCTATCCTCCTGCAACCTCGGTGGAACTCTGAAACACAGCTTGCTCCAATACCGAGGGGACTTAAGAGGTGAAGGAAGAGACACATGGCAGGATCCCCCACTCTTAGATCCTCCCCAGTGGAACAAAACCCTGGGCCCCTTCCCCAACTCCCTTGGCTTTTCTAGCTAGCCAGCAGGGAGTTTCCTGTGGCTAGGATCCCCTAAAGCCCAAACCCATCCACTGGACCCCCTAAGCTACTAGCTATACCCCACCTAAGAGCTACAAGCTTGCTATAGTATTGAGGGGACCAAGAGCTTGTAACTGGAGTTACAGGTGGTTTGCAAGGAAATTGACTGACGATGGAAATTGAAACTGGATCCTCCAAAAGAGCAGCCAGTACTCCTCATCTCTCCAGCCCTGAAGTTGGGGTCTTATTACTGAAAACCAGTGTCTGTTTCTAGAGACACTCAGACCATGGCATAAACTTGGACTTTGAAATAAGGAGCCAGAATGTCGTATGGTTCATGCTATTTCATGCTCAGACAGGGAAAAGCCTGGTAGAATGCAGGGGACTTTAGAGGAGGGGCTTCCTGTGTTATCATCAGCATCACTGTAGCTCACATCTGTGGAGCACTCACTCACAATCGTGTGCTTGGCTTCTCAAGCTCAGGAACTGTTACTGCTCATAGAAGAGAGCTTTCATTCTGACCACTTCCCACATGGGGAAAGCAGGGCACAAAGCTGCAAGGTAACCAACTGGTCCACGGTGTCAGATTGAAAGCCGCGGAGCCAGGATCTAAACCCAGGTGGTCTTGCTCCCATGACTACGGTGCAGTCCTGCTTCTGGGCTGATGGAAAGAAAAAGAAAACTGACCATCTCAGCTGATGGAGCCCACTCAGGAAGAGGGGAGGAAGGGGGAAAACAGAGGGAGTGGTCTATGCCCGGATGCTGAAGGTCACTGGGGGTAAAGAAGAGACAAACAGGACTTTATACAAGGTCCATATACCAAGTCATTGCATGTTGAAGAAGACCAAGTCCTTCTTCAGAGAGGACACAGTCTTAGGACAGAAGAGGGGAGAGGGGGAAACATGGTGATGTAGATAGTTACATCTAATTTTCTATAGTGCTGCATAAGACCTGAAAGCATGGAAGTAGCCCAGCAGTGGAAGGAGGTCACAGTTGAGGGTGTGTGCAGGGTGGGTGGGTGGAGTATGGGGGTGTGGGGTATATGTGAATAGCTGGAGCTGTTCAGCAAGTCAACAAGCGGGACCTTCACCCATTTCTCACTCACTGATGGACATTGCAGAGACATCTGGAAACTTTCCTCTACTTGGGATTAAATGTTATCTTAAAAACACATCCCTCTTCCTGAGCAAATACTCCAACCCCTGGCTGTCACTCCCCTAGGCCACCAGGGTCCCCGAGGGAAAGTACGATCAAGTATATCAGAGGCTCCCACACTGCAATCAGTGTAGTTTACTGGCTGGAAGCTTCCAGAGAGTCTGTAGCCTCCCAATTAGAGGAAATGAAGTCACTGCTGAGATTTGACTCACCCCCAGAGACTTTGGGGAGTGCGTGGGGGTGGGGCCTTGGCTTCCTCTCTGGACAGAGGTGCCTGGAGAAAACCGGCTTCCTTAGCCCAGATCCTGCACGTTATCTCACCCTCCATGCAACTTCTTGCTCCACATAGCCAGACAATGACGGTCATTTCAGAACCTGTTCCAAACCCCAGGCTTGTGAGGTTAGCTTTGGGCGAAGTCTGGCCCCATCGCATGTCTGCAGTTACTGCCTTTTTCCTGTTGGTGAGCTCTGTCACTCCATGGCCAGCGCTGGGCCAGCTGGAGGATGTAGGTGAAGAAGAGCAGAAGACATGCCTAACCCATCTCTGGTACCCAGACAAGGCAGGGAACCTCTTCTCCAGCCAGGGACTGTTGTACCTAGAGTGTGCAAACATTAGCCGGGACCCAAGTCCAGTCGTCTTGGCAGCACATGGGTTACTGTCAGCGAATGCTTGGCTTTCCTATCATTCTAGGCTGCATTACATATTTTGGGCCTGGAATCTCAGAGATGCCAGTCATACCATAATTTTAATCAAAGCAAATGCCAATGGGCTTAGCTACATCAAGGGAGAAAATCTCTGCTAGCACAAAGGCCTGCTGGCTGGGGTGATGGGGACAGGACAGTTCCCTTGGAATGAGCTAGTTTGATCAGAACAGGGACTTGGTATCCTGGCAAGGGGTCAAATGCTATGCAGTTACATGTATGGGCAGAGGAGCAGCGCCAGCTTTCTGGGGTGCCCATGGTCAGGAGATGCTCTGGATGTTAGGTGTAGCCCAATGGACTGAACACAGTGGCAAAGGACCCTCCTCTTCCCACAGACCCAGCAATTGCCGTTTAGGACTCATGTTCAGTACATAGAGCTTTTGGCTAAAACTCAGCCTCAGTCAGTGATTGCTCACTACACAAGCATAAGGACTTATTTTCAGTTCCCAGACCCATGTGAGAGAGGGAGAGGGAAAGAAAGAGGGAAAGGGAAAGAAAGAGGGAGAGAGAGAGAGGGAGAGAGAGAGAGGGAGAGAGAGAGAGGGAGAGGGAGAGAGAGAGAGAACGCTATGTTTGGTGGCACATAGCTGTGGGGAGGTACAGAGGTAGAGACAGGTAGATCTTGGGTTCACTGACACTAGTCAGCCTAGTTAAAATGGTAAGTCATAGGCCAACGAGAGACCCTTTCTCAAAAGACAAGGCAATATCTCCTGAAGAGTGACTCTCAAGGCTGTCCTCTGGCCTGCCTACACACACACACACACACACACACACACACACACACACACACACACACACACACACACACACACACACACAGCCTAAAGCCTTCCCTCGAGTTCCTAGATTAGATTGCACACTCCTCCTATGCTCCAGCTGGCTCATCCCTCATTGTTGCCCCAGAACAAACCCTCATGTTATCTTTGGCTGGGCCTCAAGAACTGCCCCATCCTCTGTGTTATCTGTGTGCCTGGAGCTCATCCACTGCCTGGTACACACAGGAGGTCCAACACATAGCTGATGGATGAATGAACTCCCCACCCACTCCCCGCCAACTCAGTCCTGGCTTTCTGACCATGAGAGGGATGTTGGGTGCACGCCAGCCAGGGTTAATGCTTGCAGATTCCCACCCAGACAGAAGGAGCTGGGGGTCTGCCAAGGCCACCTACATCATGAACGTCAGTATTATCTTTGCACTGGGTGATGTGGACTGTTGCTCACTGGGGAGCGGGCAGATCCACCAGCAGCAGGAAATCCACTGTAAAGATAAGCCTGGCAGAGTTCAGGCCTGCACATTCTCAACACAAGACAAACACTGCATGGAAAAACCAGACTATTTATCAAGGAGCAGGGATGGGGACAATAGCTAGTGTGCCCAGCAGGACATGAACACTAGGAAGGAAGGGTCGGGAGGAGACTCACATAAAACTCTTGCTGCACTTCTGAGGGACCCTGAAAGCGTGGTTCTTTTAGGTTTTTGTTTATGTTTATGTATATGAGTATTTTGCCTGCAAGTGCCTGCGAAAGCCAGAAGGTTTTGGATCTTTTGGAACTGGAGTTACAGATAGCTGTGGCCCACCATGTGGGTGCTGGGAACTGAACCCAGATTCGCTGCCAGAGCAGTCAATGCTCTTACCCACTGAGTCATCTCTCTCTCTTTTTGCATGTGTTTGTGTGGTGTGCATGGGTGCACTGTGTGTCCACATGTATAGGTATAGGCACATATGTGCGCACACGTGCGTGTGTGTCCACATGTATGGGTATAGGCACATATATGTGCACACGTGTGTGTGTGCCTGAAGCTGACACCAGGAGTCTTCCTCAATCATGTCCCATCTTATTCAGGTAGCAGAGAGCTCACAGATTCAGGCTTGTCTAGCTGGCCAGCTTGCTCCTGGTCTGGAGACCCCTGCATCTGAGCCCAGCTTTACAGATGGGCTACCACATCTAGCCAGCACTTAGGTGGGTTCTGGAGATCTGAATTTAGTTCTCACATTTGCATACACAGAGCCAGTTCCTCAACCCAATCCTCATTGCTTGAATACTTCTTCCAACTATATCTCCTCTTAACCCAGAAGTAAATGGGGATGCTGGAACCCAGCACAGACGGTGTACGGATCACTGAGTGGACCTGGGGCTAGTCCAGGGCTCAGCAGTCTGCAGTCTTTGTTTCTGCCTCTGCTTCCGCCCTCGCTTCTCTTTGGGTGCAATGTGGGCCAAGACTATGGTGAGGTGCTGTGCAGCGCTGAAATGGCCAGCACCCAGGGGTCTGCTATTCACACCTGATGACCTGCCCTGGCCCTCAGCTGATACGAGGCCTAAAACACCTCACATGTGTTCTGCCAGCACTCTCTGCCTGCGGGCCATCACCCTAACCACTTCTTGTATCGCAGCTGTGTAACTGCCCTTTGAAAATGTCAGCGTCACACCCGCCTTAGAGGCAGTCTCCAGAGGCATAGAAAAGTTAAGTAAGGGCTTGAGAAATGGCTCAGCCCTTGCTATACACCACACGAGGATCTGAGTTCAAATCCTTAGCAGCTGTGTTAAAAAAGGGGGGGGCTGGGTGTAGCTCTGCACACATCTGTGACCCCAGCACTGTTGGGAGCAGAGACATGAGGGTCACTGGAGTCTGCTGACTGCAAGCCTAGCTCCAGGCTCAGGGAGAGACCTAAAGGAATGAGGCAGAAAGTGATCGAGTATGACTGTCTGGCCTATGAAAGCACATGGGGATACCTATACACACATGTGCATGTGTGCATGCACACACATAGTGCCTCCTTGGATGAGGAATGTGTCCAGGGGCTAAAGGTAGGGGTCAAAGGACAATTTCAGTTGTAAATATTCTGCCACTAGGTTTGGAAGTCATGAACACAGTCCTCAAGTTTGAGAGGGTCAAAACAAAACAAAACAAAACAAAAAAACAAAGCAGAGACAAAGGCAAGAACTTCCTCTTAAGACCATGTAACAGTAAACGACCAAGTCTGGATTTAACCCCAGGCCTACGCTCTCAATGGCTTGCCTGCGAGTAAAAAGCCTGACTAACTGGAACTTAGCGGCGAGAATGGACATAGGTCATTTCCCTCTCTCCCTGCACTGAGGCCACACGAATGCAACCAGAGGTCAAGCTGGGTTCACAGAGAATTTCTGCACAGGAGGACAGGGCTGTGCCCAGCTCTGCTCCCCCAGGACAGACGTCCCCAGGCCAGACAAAGCCTGAGCATGTGCAGGTCCCGAGAAATCAGACTGACAGGTGCCACAGCGTAGAGTTTTCAGTGAGATAGCACAAGAATTCCACAGCGAGCTGAAGGCCTGGAAGGTCGTCCTAGTAACAACAGTCCTCCCTCCAAGCACGCTGGCTCTCTTGGGCCGCACTAGGTGCCAGAGACATGCCATTGTATTTCCTGGGGTGGCTTTACAGAAAAAGTGATTTTTCTGAACCCAGGCAGGAAGTTCATGGCTATTCCCGATGACTGTAAGCAAAACCACCCTGTTCATAATTGAGGATGAGAAGTGTTTGAAGCCAAGGCACCTGCCTTGTGGCTGCAGGGAGGTTGCTCATGGTGGGGGCTGGAAGGTTTTATAGCATCATTCATTGTGCATAGCAACAAGGAGGGAGCTTCATGGGAGATGTGGCCATCAAGATACCAGCCAGGAAGGAGTCCTTGAAAGGGCTGGCAAAGAAGGCTCTTCACAAACACTGCAGACTCCAGTTTTGACAGAGAGAGTCAAGTGTGGTGTTCGTGTGTGTCTCTGCTGAGAAGAGCAATGGTAACAGTAGCATTAAGACTAGAATAAGATCTGGAGCAGCCTGTGCTGCCCTCGCTGCCCACAGTCACTTGGAAGAGTGAGTGACTGGATCCTGGTTCTAGAACAAGGGTGAAAATGTGACCTCTGGTCTTAGAGGTCAGGCTCAAGGTCACTATGCTATCGTTACTTCTTCCAAGTCAAAGACAGTGTTTACCAGGAGCAAGATCGTCGTCAATCCTGTCCTGATCACCTGAGAACTGAGATGGGTGGGGGCGGGAGTAGAATTAAAGAGGAAGAAGAAATAGCAAGAATGAGGAAGAGCAGTAGGGAGCCTGGATGAGGCTAGAGTTGGGAGTTCAGAGAGGCAGAGAAGGTGAAACCAAGTAGCCATGGGAGAAGGAGCCAGACCTGGAAGTCTTGGATCAGGTGGGGTCTCCATTCCTCCTTTTCCCCGTAGTGGTTTGGATAGAACAGAATGAAAACCCTGCTTTAAGAGTATTGGTTCTAGAACAAGACATGAGAGGAAGAACGCCATCCATGAACTGTTTAAATAGAGCCTTCCACCACACCCCACAGGTGTTCGGAGGCTGCTCCCCTCATCTTCCTGGTGCTCCATGAGCCAAGTGGGTCCTCGGGCTGGCTCTTGGTAGGCTACCCCATCCACTCACCTGTTGATGATATGTAAAACCATCACTGGTAACTCCCCTAGAATTCAGAACGCAATAGTGGTCCACCTGCCTGCTGATCCTATCCAGCCATTCTAACAAGCATCTCACAGATTCACAGCCTGCCCTGGGTTCCTTTCCCCATCACTGTCCTGGGAAATTCTTATGGCCTCTTCCAGCTGTTGAGAAGAAAGTGCTAGATCCGATCCTCTGTCTGTTCCTTTATCACCTCCATCCCATCACAGCAAACCTGTTGACTCCTTTCAAACACACTGAGGTCTAACCAGTTTTTGTCTCCTCTGGGCTGCTACCTTGTCCAAGTCCTTCACATCCCTACCTGCCCTGGCATCAGGGGTCATACCTGGTCTTCCCGCTCCCACCAGCATCGCTTTCTAACCTCTCCCCCATACAGCAGCCAGAGTCCTTCTGAATATGAGGCCTTTCCTCCCCGGTTGCCACCATTCACCCGTTCCTGTGGCTCTCAGAACTCAAAATCAGAAGAACTCACTGTGGCCTTCAGACCCCATGTGACCTTGTCTTCCAGTTTCCTTCCTATTTCAGTTTCTACTACATCCTCTGTCTTGCTCTTCTGTGGTGGTGGCCTCCGTGCTCACGGGACCTTCTCACCTGCTTCCCCCCCCCCCAGCTATCATTTCTCTAACTTAAAAGGGCATCTATTATAGGACATCTACTTGTCCACTCATCTTTTCTACAGTATTTTAAATGTTTATAAATACATGTAAAAAAATGATTTCTTATACTTGGTGTTGCATTTGTGTGAGCAGTGGAGAGCGTGCATGCGCCACAGCACCCATGTGGACGTCAGAGAATGACCTGTGGGAATCAGTCCTCTTTCCATCCTGTGGGTCCTAGTGATTGCACTCAGGCTGCCCAGCTTGGCATCAAACACCTTTACCCACTGATCCGTCTCACCAGTCCCAGAAGCTGCTTTTTGTGTTTTCCTATTATAGGCTCCCACTTTTTAGTCTAATAGTTTTATAATGCTTTTAGCAAAGTTTAAACATTTTTCAAATAGAAAGTTTTCAAATAGAAAGTTTTCAAGAATCTTAGGTAACATCAAAATACCACATAGATTCTTCAATTAGATTTTCATTTCCTTGTTTTATTATATATCTATTCCTCCATCCATGTATCTATTCACTCATCTATTCCTCCATCCAT
>NC_022015.1:3867869-3881915 GCF_000317375.1 Microtus ochrogaster | reverse complement strand
CTATCCATCTATTCCTCCATCCATCTATCCATCTATTCCTCCATCCATCTATCCATCATCTATTCCTCCATCCACCTACCCATCTATTCCTCCATCCATCTATCCACCCATCTATTCATTTATCCATCCACTCAGCTATTTATTTTACTTTCTGGTGCATCTCAGCTCAACTGCAGAACTGAGTCATTTCCTTTCAATTACTTCTGGGTAGTATCATTGGCAAGAGTTCAGAGGGTCAATATTTAGTCAAGTTTTAAACATTTTAATTTTACTTTATTTTTATGTGTTTCAGTGTTTTAGCTGTACATATGTTCATACACACATGTGTTCCTGGTAACTGTGGAGGCCAGAAGAGGGTATCATATCCCTGGAACTGGAGTTACAGATGGTCGTGAGTTGCCATGTGGGTACTGGGAATTGAACCTGGGTACTTTGGAAGAATATCCAGTGCTCTTAATGACGGAGCCATCTCTTCAGCACCCTTTTAAACTAAGTTCTAAACCACTTATTTCTTTTGATCAGATATTTTCAAGGTTTGTTTTACACAGACTGAAACCCATATATTTTATGTGTATGTGCACACCCACATAGCTATGACTCAAACTTAATCCTGACTAGATCTATGACTCCTCCATGCATGTAGAAGCCAGAGGTCAACTTCAGATATTGCTCCTCAGGAGGTATTTTCTGTTTTTGACACAAGGTCTTTTGCTCTAGGACTTGGGACCCTTGGGTTAGGCTAATTTAGTTGGTCAGGGAACCTAGGAATCCTCCTCTCCCCACTTCTCCAGGTCAGGGATTACAAGTGTGCACTACCATTCCTGTTTGTTTTGTTTTTTGTTTAACTTGGGTTCTGAAATTTAACTGAGCCCTCTCTAAGCCCATACATGCACAAATGTCACTTGATATGACAAATTACAACATCCTTTGCTTTACTTAATAATTTTCCCTGTTAATGGTCTTTCTTCTATGTAGCTCTGTGAACCTTCAACTTTCTTGTTAACAGCTCAGTGTTCAGGGCCACTAGCAAGGGACTCCTAACCAAGGGCAGGGCCCTGGCTGGATGCCTTTCCTCCCTTCAGAAGAGAAGCCATAGGTTCTTCCAAAAGCCAAAATGGGGTATCACAAGAATATCACACTCATTGAAGAGGAATGAGGGAAAGAAGTTTCCAGGATAGTAAAAGACACAGCCAAAGCTTAAACTCTCAGAGCCAATTAGAATCCACATTGGGTGAAAAGTAGAGCTAAAATATATACATGGTCCAGTGTAACACGAATACTAAAAACCTAGAGACACATATTGGGGTTCAACCTGAAGATCAGAGAAGCAAAGCAGCCAAGCTACTAGAGAGCTCTTACTTCTATGAAATCTTCAGACTGAAAAGAGGGTGAGTTCCAGTCTCATCGCCTGTATATCTTTCTCTAGGCTGGGATTAAAGGCATGCACCACCACTGCCCGGCCTCTATGGCTAACTAGTGTGGCAGTTGGGATTAAAGGTGTGTGCCACCACTGCCTGGCCTGTATGGCTGACCAGTGTGGTTGTTTTGTGTTCTGGTCTTTAGACAAGCTTTATTTTTTCAAATACGAATGAAATATCACCACATTTCTCCTTTTTGTCTAAAATAAAAAAGAAGGCCATAACTAATATAAGAAAAATTATATACGATAAGTACAATAACTATATATAATATATAAATTCAATAAATACTTAAACAATGTCTAGTCCATTTGCATTTGACAAATTCAGAGAAAATACTCCATATCTAGCCAATCTTAGTGCATCCAAAGTCTTGTACATATTTACTTTCTATCATAATTTGCTTTCTGCATCTGGTAAACAAGAAAAACTATAACTACCTAGTTTTCAACTCCCTCAGAGACCCAAGAAGGAAATAATATTAACTAAGTAATCGGGAAGTATAAGCAAGCAACGTCAAAAAAGCGTGAGAAATGACAGAAACATCTGGCTGCCTGGACAGTCACCCAAAGTTCCTCAGCAACATTGCAGCATCTGTCTTCGACCTAGAGGACTAGAATATCTGGCAGACTTTTATGTAATGCAGGATATTCTGAAAGGTTGTCCTTCCTTGTCTTGACAATGTTTGGAAGTCACTTTCTTTTGTGTCCCGCTTGTTCAATTAGGACAGCATACTGTCAGTAGTCAAGGCAAGGTCATTTTCTTGCCCAGTGGCTTACTTTTTCCACAAAGAAAGTAAACTCCATATGGAGTTTCCTTGATGCCCATTATCCTCTCTGAAGTAGACTTGTGCTACCAGGAGCAGACAGTTTCTGTTGGGTCTATTCCTGCTAATTGATGAAGTCTCAATTTTCCTTTTAGAATTAACTGAGAGACCTTTTCTACATAAGTTTTAATTATTTTTACTTGGTTTATGTGGGGGAAAAGATCCATTCCAAGATAATATCTTCCTTCTGAATTAAAATTCCTTTTGGGGGAATGTTTGGAGAGTAATATGACCAAAATGCAATTAAGATTCAGATCCACACAATCCACATGTGCCTCTTGTAATTTATCTTTAATCAAAACCAATTCTTTCTCTGCTTCAGTTGATAATTCTCTGGGACTATTTAAATCCTTGTCACCATCTAAAGTTTTGTTTAAATTAATCAGGTCATCAGGACCTATCCTAATAGTGCACCATAGATGTGAAATGTCTCCTAGCAATCTTTGGAAGACATTAAGAATCTGTAATCAATCTCTCCTAATTTGTACCTTTTGGAGTCTAATTTTTGTAGACCTATTTTATAACCTAAATAATTACTAGTCTTTCTTCTTTGTATTTTTTCAGGAGCAATTTGTAATCTCCAACAAGGCAAATTTTTCTTTACTTTTTCAAACATTCTACAGTATCTACATTTGAATCAGATAGTAAAATGTCATCCACGTAATGGTAAACTATAGATTCAGAAAACTGCTTATGTATCATTTCTAATGGATGATTTACAAAAAATTGGTACAGGGTGGGGCTACTTAACATTCCCTTTTAGAATTAACCATTGGGAGATTCTACCATTGATATCTCTTAGTAGGATGATAATTATTATAAGTAGGCACTGTGAAGGCAATTTTTTCTTGTAAAGATATAGTGAAGAAACTATCTTTTAAATCAATAACTGTAAGAGGCCATCCTTTATGCAACAGAGAAGGCAAAGGCATCCCAGACTGTAGAGAGCCCATTGACTGAATCACCTTATTAAAAGCTCTTAGATCTGTTACCATTCTCCATTTTCCAGATTTCTTTTTAACAACAAATATAGGAGAATTCCTAGGCCTGGCTGATTCTTCAATATGGTGAGCATTTAGTTGCTCCTGTACCAGCTGCTCTAAATCCTGCAGTTTCTCTGTTGTTAAAGGTTGTTGCTTAACCCATACAGGTTTGTCTGTCAACCATTTTAAAGGTAGGGCTGTTTGAAATATCAGTAGCTGTTGTGCCCTCTTCTTGTACAATCTGAATGGTTGGTGACTGTTCTTTATAATATCTTGTAATTTTCCCCCCAGAAACATACATTAATTTGTGGTTTGTTTCTAAGATTGTGGGAATGTTAATCTAAGTATTCCATTGCTGTAACAAATCATGTACCCACAAATTCATTGCTATGTTAGTCACATATGGTTTTAATATTCCTCTCTGTCCTTCTGGCCCTAGACATTTGACCCAGCTCATGCTCTGCTTTAGCTGAGAGAAAGTTCCAGTCCCTAAAAAAAATGAACATTTATGTCTCAAAGAGGTCCATCTGGATACTAAGATTCTGATGAAATTATTGTTACATCCATACCTGTGTCTACCAGACCTTCAATGACAACGTCATTTATTCGTATTTTTAATTTTGGTCATTGTTAATTTATAAAAGTTTACCAAAATACTTGCTTTCAGGTTTCTCCTGAATTTTTCCTCTCTTCTATAGATGTTCTATTATTCAGAGCAGTATGGTTTCTTATAATAGGCTTTAGGTTCTTTAATTGCTCTGGGAAGGAGTTCCCTCTGTGATGACAGGAAACTACTCAAAAAGATTTGCCATAGGGGCCTGCAAGATGACATGGAGCTATGACAGTAAAGAATTACCTTGAATATTCCTCATTGACCTACATTAGTTAGTCCTATGCCTGCTTTTGCTACACTTTCTGCATAATCCAGAAGAGAGGGGCATTTTGAATGGATTGTTCTTAGGAAAAACATTGTTTCTAGGAATGCCCTGTCTACAATCCCTTTTAAGGTGACCTTGTTTGCCACAATTATAACATTTGACATTTTGATTTTTCCTCAAACCTCTGGAAATCACCTCTCCTATCCATGCATCATCATGGCCATGAGATTCAATATTAATTATATCTCAGATTCATTCTTTCAAAGGGGCTGTCGTTGCCTTTAATGGCCTTTTGCATAGAGAATTGGCATTTTCAAAAGCCAGAGATTCAATTATTATTTGTCTAGCTTCTGAATTTGGTATCATTCTATTTACTGCTGAAGTCAGTCTTTGTAAGAAATCCATAAAAGCTTCCTTTGGGCCCTATATATTTACTATATATGTAAATAACTCAGTTTTCTTTCCTATTTCTCCAATTCTGTACAAAGCATTCAAAGCTGCTGTACAGCATAAATCCAGGGTATGGTCATCATATACAGCTTGTCTTTCTATAGTAGCACAATCTCCTTCTCCAAGAATTTGATCTTAGGAGAGCTCCATACCTCTAGCTTTATTCCATTGTTCAATAATTGTAGCCTCTTCTCTGAACCAGGTACTCCATTGCAATTGTGGACCAGGCTCTAAAATACCTTTACCTAATTCTATCCAGTTTTTAGGGATAATTCTATTATAAACTGACCATGAGTTTAATATTTGCTTTACAAAAGGTGAATGCATGCCATATGAGACTATTGCTGCCTTGAGTCTCCTTAAATCTAACATTGGCACAGGAGTCTACTTAGCTGTAACAGAGCCTCTGCCTTTTGGCAATTCCTATAAGGTAACTAGACATATTAAGGTTGGTTGTCTGAATACCTTAGACTGTTCTTCTCTATTCTTATAATGCAATGTTAAAATTGGTTCTCTATTACATTCCTATGTTAGGATTGAAATATTTCTGTGATCTGTTTTTATTAGGTTTTTCTAAAGCCTGTATCTTAGCACTCAGATTAACCAACTTTTTAGTGATAAAACAAAAAATGGCAAGGTTGATAATGTTTATGGTTGACATTACATAAATCCCTTCTAAATTAGAGATCCTCTCGTTTAATCATTCCACTTTCAAACTGTCCAGCATATTATCATACAGAGACACAAATCCTTCTTTGGAATGGTTTTCCCCATTTTTTAGTGTGGGGAAAAAAGTCTCTTTAACTAATTCCTCCCTTTAAGAATTTCTAATTGTCTTACCAAATCTATCAATGGTGTTGATGAAGATGTGAGGTTTATTGATACTGCATAGAACAGTAAAAGCCTGACTGGATTTCAAGGCAGCTACCTAGTTTGGCAGCAGCCTGAGAAGTTCAGAGGAAGAGGGGGAGAGGGGAAGAGACGGAGAGAGGGGAAGGTGGAAAGATACTGCTATCTGATAAATGCACAGGGAATTGTTTGGAAAAAGCATGTGTGCATGTGTGGTGGGGGGGGTGGCTGCCTGATGGTAGAATTAGTCAGTCTAGGGTGGGTGAGTCCTTTGGCGTTCAGAGACCATGTGCTTCTGGAGTTTTGTGGCAGCTGGAGACGATTTCGGAGATGCTACAATAGGAAAATTCCAAACTCACTCAGAGGTTTGGGGAAAAAAAGGAAAGAAAGCCTAGCTGGGTGCAGCTGGAACCCCATGTGCAGCTCTGGCCTGTGACAGTGGCTAAAAAGCCACGGGCAAATGGTTTCTTCATGAATTGGTACCCAAAATATTTGGCACCAATATTAGCACAAATAGTAAAGACCCAGAGACAGATATTGGTGTTCAACCTGAAGATCAGAGAAGCAAAGCAGCCAAGGCACTAGAGAGCTCTTACCTCTATGGCTAACCAGTGTGTCTGCTGGGATTAAAGATGTATGCCACCACTGCCTGGCCTGTATGGCTGACTCGTGTGGTTGTTTTGCGTCCTAGTTTTCAGGCAAGCTTTATTTACTTATTAAAATACAAATGAAATATCACCACAGTGCAGCATCCAGAATTATTGGTCCATTTTTCTCATGTTCTTTTTTCTTAGTAGCTTAGTAAGGTGTTCCCATATTATAATAATAGCTACATTTTTAGCTACATGCCACAAACTTTCTGAGTACAGGTTCGGGGCAACACACAGCCCAATAATGACAAGATTTTGCAGCTGTAGCCACTGAGTGGTAGACCTGAAAGTGAACCCAGAATCCGGTACTGAGACAACACATCTAGCTATGGTCCACAGATCACACATTTAACCATGGTGCATGGACCATGCACCTAACTACAGTACACAGATCACACATTTAACCATAGTGCATGGACCACACATCTAGCTGTGGTCCACAGATCACACATTTAACCATGGTGCATGGACCACGCATCTAACTATAGTACACAGATCACACATTTAACCATGGTGCATGGACCACACATCTAACTATGGCACACAGATCACACATTTAACCATGGTGCATGGACCACACATCTAGCTGTGGTACATGGATCACAATTTTAACCATGGTGCATTAACCATGCATCTTACTGTGCGCAGATCATACATTTAACCATGGTGCATGGACCACGTATCTAACTGTACAGGTCATGTATTTAACCTATTCATCTTATTTCAAGGCCACATCACATAGAACATACACTTAACCCCTGTTCCCATTCCCAGAGCCTGCAGTAGGCCTTGGTGCATGCTCTCCTGCCCTGGTGAGTCAGGTGGCAGACAGAACTCCATACAGTCTCTATGATACTATGATATAGTAAGTATATTTGAATGACTTTTTTCAAGCCCATCTATGCCATCCTCCTGTGGACTTCTCAGGAGATGCATCCCTTGTGTCTCTGGCACTGGAAGGTGTTCAAAAGTCACTAGAGAAAAGGAGGGGACACTACCCTCAGGTCGTATTGCATATGTCCCATTGGGTCTGTTTCTGGAGAACCATGATGAACATATCCAGCTTGTCTCTTTTCCTTTTTTCTTTGTTGGCCATGAAGGGGAACACTTTACCTCCTTCCTCCTCCCTGAGCAAACAACTTTCTCCTGTGAGTCACAGGAGACTAGCCTAAAGGAACTCAGGAAAACAAAACAAAACAAACTGAGACACACAAGAAGCAAGGCAGGATCCTGGAAGGTTTTGCAACAGTCGGAGACAGAAAGGGCTGGCACCAAGTCAGCCGGGAGCAGGCTCTGGCATCCTCGAGATTCTTTACGGCTCAGTCTCAGCTCCCCGCTTCACGGCGTTCCTGCAATGACTGTGCTTGTTGATGTTGATTCCACACTTACGCGTCTCCATATGAGATGATAAGGTTTACAAGCATCAAACGGTGCCAGAATGCTGATAGAGGGAGAATACTCAGTGGGCTTTAGAGGAGACAGCACCCCCGGGGCCAGTGAACAGCCACCAGTTACCAGGAAAATAACAGCAACAGCAGATTGCTCCTTGGCCTGCCAAACGTGGCGGTTTCTTGAAGGAGCCAATAGCATAGGTCACTAATCCAGTGTTAAAGGCTGAACGCCGCCTGAGCAGGGCCACCCTGCGCTTGCCCAGTGGGAAAAACTCCAGCCAGGGCTTCAAACCGCAGCTGTCAATCCACCCAATGACAAGTGTTTCCTCTCAACAGGTGCCACAGCCGGTCGGTGACCACTTGAGGTCAAGAGAGGCTTCTCTAAGCTCCTGACATGCTTACTGCCCAGCCTGCCTGAAGTATATTCACTTGGGCTTTGCAGGAGACACTGTGAAACCAAGATGAGCGGGGTCCACCGGTCCCACCAGAACCTGATTGCTGGCCAGCATGACTTTAAGTATGTCACGCATGCAGATCTCATAACCACCGGAACTTAGGAAATCAAGGCACAAAATGGCTACATGCGTGCTCAAGGTCACAGCACACAGGAAGTGAAGGAGCTGCCATTTGAACATGGGCAAGTCAGCACTGAAGCACAAACTCATCTCAGATGACACAGCTAGGCTGGGCAGTGGTGCCGCACGCCTTTATCATAGCCCTTGGGAGACAGAGGCAGGCAGATTTCTGAGTTCAAGGCCAGCCTGGTGGACAGAGTAAGTTCCAGAACAGCTGGGTTTACACAGAGAAACCCTGTCTCAACAAAACAGATGACGCAGCTAATGGTGGGCAGCTCAGGGAATTATTACGCAGTATTTCTGATGCCAGTATCTGACTTGTTCCTTGCTGCTACTTGTCTCAAAGATATAGGTCCCAATTTTCCTGTCTGTCACCTTTTCTCTCCCTTGTGGGGATAGAAATCCTCACAGGTCCTCAACCTGTGACCGCCATGGCAACAGACAAGAATAATTCTATCGGCAGACACAGCTTTGTCCATAGAAATCCTCACAGGTCCTCAACCTGTGACCACCATGGCAACAGACAAGAATAATTCTATCGGCAGACACAGCTTTGTCCATAGAAATCCTCACAGGTCCTCAACCTGTGACCACCATGGCAACAGACAAGAATAATTCTATTGGCAGACACAGCTTTGTCCCAGTCTGGCACTACAGAGAGGCCATAGAGGTAATGGATGTGGAAGAGACAAGGCCAGGCACTCCTCTGTGACCAACTCGGAGGTCAGGAAAGGGCAAACTGCTATGCCCAGCAGCTGTCTCTGGAGCCGGTGCAGAGGGGGAACCAAGGAGCACAGGACAGAGAAGCCACAACCACCCACCTAGCCAGAGGCCTAGCAAGGGGCTCAGAGAAGGCGGCAGGAGGCCTTCGCTGGAACATGCCTCTCTTCTTTATCACCACCTCTTCCCACGCTGTGGGTGATACGGTTGCCCTGCTCTGAGGGCTTCACGCTTGATTTCACTCTTGCTCCAAAGGACTGAGTATTCCAGGGACAGCAGGCAGGGGAGAGAAGAGATGCAGGCAGGCCATGGGCCACTCAGTGGCTTTCAGCACACAACTCATGACACAGGCTGTCTCCTACCAACCAGAGTTGCTATGGGCAAGGAGGGAATGCTCTATAGAACTGTTCATTAAGACATCTTGATGGCGCCTGGACACATGGGCAGTCACTGTTACTCTTGTTGCAATGAGTTGCCTGGTCCCAGGAACTTGCAAGTGTGTGCACCATCTGAACTATAAGAGACCTCAGATCAGGTCCAGGGAATTTCTTTTTTTCTTCTGTGAAGGGCCAGTTAGCAAATATTTTATACTTTTTTTCTTAACCCCAGTTGCTGGCTTCCATTATTCAGTGAGCCCCTCCCATAACCCTTTGTCCTTATGGGGTTTAAGAAATATTTAAGTGAGCTCAGAGGCCATCTAATACCTGAAGTTGCAAGGACTTCCCTGCCGGTCCTCCTCCATGGGTCATTCCTCATTCTTATTCCAAGCATCACAATCCTCCAAGACACCTTCCCATCCAATCTCCACCCATGACCCTGTGGCTTACTCCTTTTTTTCTTTGTTTCTTCTTTCTTCTCCCTCTCTCATCCCTCCCTGTTCTTCTTGGAGCGTATCACAATCCTAAATTTATTTTTCTTTTATTAACCAATTCTCTCCATGTCTCTTCCCAGAGAATATAGGGTTCACAAACATCAGGGTCTTGCCTCTCTATTCAATTCATGGGTTTGTCTGCAAAGACCAAGATTATTCTTGATCCATATCACAGACCCATATGTTTGCCTACTGAGTAAACAAGTCAGATCAAATCAGAGCTCTGATGGATGTCAAGGCTAACCGAAGTACAAGGACCAGTATTTACAAAGATTCAGAAATATCCTCTTATTAGCTAAAGATACCCAGCTATGCTATAGATGAGGGAAAGGCTAACTCAGGAGGTGGGAACTCTCTCATGTCCTTGTTTCAGTGAGGTCACTGCAGGTAAGGGCAAACCACCTCAAGATATTTATCTGAGAAACAGTAGGACTAAGTTTCAACCCAGTTCTGTCCCACTCTGGGGCAAAACTCCAACCAGCACTCTTGTGTAATTTTATCAATTTAGTCTAAATGCAGATTACTTATTGGACCCTGGAAGGACTTGAGGGGCAGAGATATGTCTCTGAACTTTGCAAAACAAACAAACAAGGTGGGAGACATTATGACCCAATAAATATAGGATTATTAAACAATTGGTTTCAAGGCATAACCTGGGATTAGCGAGTAGAAGCAATCAAAGATGCAATAAAGCGTGTGTGTGTGTGTGTGTGTGTGTGTCCTTTTATAAATGTAATCCCTAGGCTTAGCTAGGGAAAACAAACTGAGATGTCTCAAAGCCCGTGAGAGGCATCAGCAAATCCTTTGGTTTTCTAAGGACAAAGCTACTGCCCACTCACTGCACCTGGACCTGTTGTCTGGGGGTGGGATGCATAAATCTGTACCCAATCCAAGAGAGCAACTGTTTGGGAGAGTCCATCATCCTGATGCTCGAACAGCCTAATCCCAGAGTATCTGCATTGAGATACCTTTCCCAGAAAGGAAAGAGGAGACCTGCAGACGAGAGGCAGAGAAGTGCTGTGAACCCAGCCTCCTTAGAGGAATGTAATCTTGACGAAGTTGAGGCTGCCACACAGGAAGTGAAGACATTTGCCCAGTTCTCAATATTTCCAAGTGGGTCAACTTACACTGTGAAGTGCTTTGTAATTAAAATCCTTTTAAACTGTAACTAGACCATAGTGTCTAGACATCAGGAGGCTCCAATCTTTTTTTTTTTCATTTGAATTTTTGGGTATTTATTTATTTATTTATTTTTTTATTATTTTTTCTTGGAAAAAAAATTTCCGCCTCCTCCCATCCTCCCATTTCCCTCCCCTTCCTCCCACTCCACTCCCCCTCCCCCCACTCCTTTCCCCCTTCCTCTCCATACCGAAGAGCAGTCAGGTGGAAAGTCCAAGGTCCTCCCCCCTCCATCTAGGTCTAGGAAGGTGAGCATCCAATCTTACACCGTCCTTACCACCCACAATTATCATGTGATGATCGCCTACAGTCTGTCACAAAACATGTTATATTTTCCCTCTGAGGACATCGTGAGGTGCGTGTATCTGGAAGGCATCTCGCAGCCTACTGGCAATGGTCTGGGATTCTCTCACCAACGCCGTGCCCGAGCAGTCAGAGTAGCCACTCTGTGGAGAGGGCCTTGGTTGAGGGTGCCCACATGGAGAATGCAGGACTTCTGGGTTCCGGGTCTGTTATCACATTGCTGTAAATATCTCTCACAGTAAAACTCAGAGTGGAGGTATTGGGTTGATAAAGTAGGTAAGGGCATAGTTTAAGCTCTCCTGGACTATGAACAGAAAATAAGACCATTCGAATGCACCCACCCACAAACACACTGGAACCCACCCATTAGGCAAGAGGAGAAGCACATCCATCATTCTTTTGCCTATTCATCCTAAAAACACTAGGATCAGCTTTCTTCAAGGCATCCTGTTGGTTGTCAAGGAAACAGAAAGGCACATGTCATACTTCCTGTCTGCATTTCTCCACAGTTCAGCAAACAGACACGGGTCCCTAAGCAAGACAGAGCTTCCCTGCCTCGCACACACCACGGGATGGGGATGAGAGGTCTCCAGTGAGGGGAAAGGGATGGAGGAGCTGGAGGAGGTTGAGTGTGCAGATGTGGGCCAAGGGGAAGGGGGAGGAAGTCAAACCACACAGATTCTCAGAGTGGGTGTGGTGGGACTGTGAGCTAACACTGCAGATCCAGAAGAAGGACACGTCTGAGGAAGAGGGAGAGAAGAAGGAAACCGGGAATAGAATGTACTAGGGTTCTGTTTGGCAAGTGCCAAGGTCCCCATGGAGGCATGGCAGATAGCACCTGTGATTTCAACACTGGAGAAAACTGAGGCAGGAGGATCATGCGTGTGAGAAGGGCCTGATCTATATATTGAGATCTTGTCTCGAGCACACCTACAACATGGGATGCAGTTAGAGGTGGTCTTACTTGAAGAGTGGAGAAGGGTGGAAAAACTGCACAGAGCAGTCCTGGGAGGCTCACCCATGTGGACAATGGAAACCCCCACAGGGAATCAACCCCCTGCCTCTTGTGGGAGAGGGGGAACTGTGCATACAGATGATACAATAGTGCCAGGGAACACCCAGACCCCCTTACGAAAGGGCTGCAAAGCAAGGCTGATCCTGGCCCAGGGAAGTGCAGAAAGCCAGCCTTCCAAACCATGTGCTCCATGCCTGCATGAGCACCACAGGCTGCTGAGTCCGCTCCCAGCTCACTTGGGATGAATGAGGTGGGACCCTGCCGTTCTCGGGATAGCTTTAGGGGAAGGACGGAGGCTGCCACTGCCTGGCCTCTAGTTTACACTCGTTTATTTTGCTTCTCTCTCAGGAAGGAAAGGTGAACTCTCGTCTAGTATAGAGGACTAGGGCACACCCTAGAAAGGATGCCAGGATGTGATCACTGAAGCATGTAATTCGGAAAGAAAAGTATTGGAGATGTTCCCCCTCAATTATGCAATTGTTTCATGAATCCAAGTTTTACAAACAGAACAAAAAAATACCTTTGATATTTAAAAACCAACAGCTTTATATGAACAGAGTGAAGAGGGAACATGATGGTGAGAAGGTCTGGAGGTGTCACCGAGAGGTAAGAGGAGGCCCTGGGCTTTGCCCCCAGGGCTGAGGAGAACAGGAGCAGAGAAACAGAGGAGCGCTCCCCCTCCCACTGGAAACAGGGGCTCTTGATTGAGCCACAAGCGAAACAGAGGAAAGGGCAATCCATCAACAGGCAGAGGAAGGGACCATCCGATACAGCTCATCAGACGGTTCCCAGTGACAGCTGGCCTGCTGGTCCCCACAAAGACCCAGCCCCATCATCTTGAGAAGCAGGTTCAGGAGGGTAAGCTGGGCCCAGAGTCTCCTCGCTCTCACACCGGAGGGTTTCCTCTTACTCAGTTCCAAGAAGCTGCAACTCCACCCCTAACTTGGCTGCTCCTGAAGGAACAGTCCCCACTAACTGCACAGTTGACTTGCGGTCGCTGTCACAGGTAGCTCAGTTCTGCTCACACACTTGTGCAGTGAGAGGCCATCTCCTTAGCACCGTCTCCCTGGTTTGCTGGCTTGTTTGTTGCATGTGTATATGTGTACAGCATGCATGCATGTATGTAGCATGCATGCATGTGTTTATTTGTTTATGAGTACATGCATGTGTGTGGATGCATGCCTGTGAGTATATGTAGGGGCCCAGAGTTGAAGTTCTTCAATCCCTCTCTACTTTATATGCTGATGTGGGTTCCTTCACGGCACCTGGAGCTTATCAATTTCAGCTATTCTACCTCGCCAGCTTGCCTGGGGGATCCCTTGTCTCTGCCTCCCAAGTCCTGGGATCATGGCAGGCAGGCATGCCCAGCATTTACCTGGGTTCTGGGGATCTGAACTCCAGCCCTCATACTTGCTCAACAAATGCTTTATTCAGATCTATGTTCCCAGCCACCCCTGTATTACTTATTTCCCTTGCAGATGGGAAAACAGAGGCCAAGATTGAAAGTCTGTGTTCTTTCTACTATGGTACAGGTGGAATGATGAGTCTGTGGTTTTTTTTAATATAATAACACTAAGAGGAAAGTTAACAGATAATACTTGCTACACATATAAATCCAATGTATGTTGAAGGCCTCTGTAAGCTATAGTGCTTTTTATAAGTGAGTCAATACCGGTAATCAACAAGGACACTGTGGCTTTAGCCATCTGACTTTTGACATAATTGCATAACAGATGACAGACCTGCTGGGAGCTTCATGTTCAGTCCCAACCGGAACAGCAGACAACAACCTCGGCAGTTTGGACTAAGGAAGGTTCAAATGAAGTTGCTCAATCATGGGGGAAGGTAATTCCGGATCAGCCAACACGGAGGCATTTCTTTGCTGTTCCCACTAGCATTAAGTGATAGGAATGAGTTTTAGCCCAACAGTAACTCTTA
>NC_022015.1:3852478-3867589 GCF_000317375.1 Microtus ochrogaster | reverse complement strand
AGCCAGCCAGCCACCTGTCATAAACCAATCCATCCATCTATCCACCACCCATGCACTTCTCCATATGTCTATTCATCCATTCTTTTTTCTATTCATCTATCCACCTACCAATCCATCTCTCTACCGTCCGTACATCCATCTGTGCAGTCATTCACAATTTACCCACCCACCCATCATCCAAGCATTGATTGTCCTTGTTGAATAAAAGTTAATGGTTACTTTAAGCCTTAAAGAAAACATCTGTGGAGATTGGTCATTTAGGTGGAGTGGGTGAGGAGATTCTCCTGTCAGTTAGACTTTCCAGAACATAAAATCTTGCTTCCTTCTCCCCTGAGATACAAAC
The DNA here is from genome assembly GCF_000317375.1 of Microtus ochrogaster. Taxonomy (NCBI): domain Eukaryota; kingdom Metazoa; phylum Chordata; class Mammalia; order Rodentia; family Cricetidae; genus Microtus; species Microtus ochrogaster. The sequence continues at coordinate 3,867,246 of NC_022015.1, read as the reverse complement.
TCCCCTAAATATACCAGTCAGTACTTCAGAGGCTGTGAGCATATAACATCCCCAGAGACTTGACAAGGAATTCAAAACTTAAGAGTCCAGAATAGGCAAGTTGCCTCTGGCACATTCCACCACTAAGAAAGCTTACCCAATGCTCCTCACCTAGCAGGCTGAACAATGGACCCCAACTCACTATTATGTCAGTGGAAACACAGAAAGGCCCAGAAAAGCCCAGACAATTCCTTCACAAACACCAGTGTTGGACATCTCCTGGAGATATGACACCATGGGACACTCAGGAGCCAGCATCCTAAAGAAAGGGAGCCTGGCTTCTCCAGGTGTCCCCCTGAACTGCAATAGAGGCAGCTGGCTGCCAGCTCTGCAGGGATGACCTGTTCAGGGACTGCAGTGACACTCTGCCCCCAAACAGACACCTACTCATAGCCCCTAGTGGAGAAGTAATCACAAAGTAGCCACCAAGCAGTGGGGAAGCCAAAACAAAGAACCCCACTGTACAGCAATGAGGACAAAGGTCATAATTGTGTCTCGCACTGGGCACTGTGCCTAGATGCTTAAATATATCAACTTATGAAGGCTTCCTAATTCCCTGTAAGGTGGGTGCTATTACCAACCTCATTTTACAATCAAGACACAAAGAAAGTTAAATAATACGCCTTAGGTCATAGGACCATAGCAGGACACAAACCCAGGCTCCTATCGACCATGTTTTCAGCCATGGATGGCTCTACAGCCACTCTGATACCTCATTGCAGACACGGGAGCATCAAAGGCAGTCTATTTGATGGGGCTCTGAGCACAGCTTCCTCTCTGAGCCCTGGTGCAGGATGGTTCCTCTTACCTCAACAGTCCACAGCCAACATCCTATCCCATGGCATTGACGACATCAAACACATCATCAACCCTTCTTGTCTCGGCTCCATCTCAGAAACACTGGCTTCTTCGCAGTGCACTATTTTTGCAAACTTCTGAGGACCACATGGAAGGTGAGAGACTGAGCTAGGACAGGGATAGGACAGGAAGGCCACAGGCAGACACCCAGGATGACAAGACTTCATTTTAAGGAACAGCATAGCCACCAGCCAATCAGATCATGCCTGCTCACAGATTCTGGAAGTCAAGTTGAAAGAGAGTGTGCTCCTAAGGCCAGGACAGTTCCACAAGTGAAAAACAAAAACCACCACATGTGTCACCTGAGTCCAGGGACCGCAATGCTTTTTTTGGATTAGGGGTTTAATTAAGAAAAAAAAAAAACAGGATATGGATTCCTAACAGCATGGAAACCCAGTCCCACTCAGTATCCTGTACAAAGAAGGCATTCCGTCATTTTAGCACCTTTCCCCGAGACAATAGGCTACACTTTTCCACCTAAGAATTGTTGGCTGGAAACCACAGCTGGAAGTCTGTGAGTGTGGACGTGGCTCAGCACAGTCCCTGAGGAAAATGATTAACGGTGTTCCCAGGCCTGCTATCTGGTGGTTCAGATGCTGAATGTAAGGGCTGGCCTTAGAATACATTGCCTTAAAGACCTTCTTCTGGGCACTGGGGGAGCAGGGGACCAGCGCGCACAATCCCAAGGCCTGAGCTCTGGCAGGACTGGGCAGTGAAGGCCAAGGCGGAGAGCGGCAGGGGCAGGGCATCCTCAGGGCCTATTCTCACTGCTGCTGTAGAAGAAGGAAGCTGGCTGTCCATGGAGGCCTTGCCTAGTAACAGACTGGCCAGGGTGAACTTTGTGCAATAAAAGGCCATCCTTCAGTAGCACACAGGTGACTGTGGCTGAGATGTTCCTTGAGAAGTCATGTCCAGGGGCTGAAAGATACAGGAGCTAAAAGATGCAGTGGCAAACCCGCAGAAGACGCAGAGTATGCACTGGGGAGGGGGGGGGAGGAGGAGGAGGAGGAGGAGGAGGAGGAGGAGGAGGAGGAGAGAGTGACAACTTGAGAAATAAAATAAAATGGGCTGGAAAACAGGTTAACCATGGACCACCTAACTCCACATGCAAAATCAGACTCAAAGTAACTCAAAGATCTAAACTTTATGGTTTTACAAGAAAACCGACGGTGGGGGATGGAACCCTTAATGGAGTTTGTCTGGTGATGCCAGCACTATGTAAACTGTACGTGCTGCTGTGAGCCTGTCATCTCAACACTTGTCAGACAGGGACATCCTTATTTCCTGTCCAGACAGACACCTGGTGTTTAGGCAGTGACAAGAGATGAGCGCTGGGTTAATGAAGCACTCAGCATGGTCCTTCCCACATCGACGAAGCTACAGGATAAGACTTAACAGGAGCACCCAGACCATCCTGGCCTGGGCGGCAAAGCTGGCTGCCCTTGCTCCCAATGACCTACAGGCGTGCTATGAAAGCAAGCCGCTACCTGGGACACAAGGACACAGGCCACTGTGGAATTCTCATGCCCACTGAGGTGTAACTCAGGGACAAGGACTACCTCAGTCTACCTCTATCTACCTTTAGCACCCCTGGGATATTACAAGTTCCTCCTGGAGGAAGTAAATCAGGTGACCCAGGACCCAGACCTTGCATCTCATAGGCTGAAAGTTCCATGTGTAGCCATACTCCCTGGCCCATCTCTTCTTTTTCTATTGAAAATAAAGTTATTTTTGTAAAGCATATTCTGATCACAGTTTCCCCTCTGTCACCTCCTCCCAGGTACTCCCTACCTCCCTATAGCAAGGATTTCTAACTAATATTTGGTATCCAAATTGAGAAGTCTTATAAGGGTAAAAAATAGCATATATTTGAAGACTTGGTACTAAAAAAAAGAAAGATACATTATAAATAGTGTGAGAGTTATTGTTTGCTAAAACAATATTTCAGATACATTTGAATGAAATGAAAGGTCTGACTAGACTGGACGACGAAAAGGAATGGAGTTTGGATGCATGTTGTTGCAGGAAAGACTCTTGACATCGCTACACTGACTGAAATGGCCACAGACAAAATGGCAAATATCTGATTCCCTTCTATGAAATACCTCAAACAGGAAAAATTACAGAGAAAGAGCATGGTCAGTGGAGTACTCTCAATGAGTTCAGAATTTCTATTTAGAGAGTGGAAAATTTTTAGACATAAGAAACTGGTGCTGGGTGAGGTGTTACTCAGAACTCTGAAGTGCAGGCAGGAGGATCAGGAGTTCAAGGCCAGCACAGAATACACGGTTTGTTTGAGGTTAGCCTGAACTACATGAGATCCTGTCTCAAAACAGACAGGCATAGAGATGGTTGAATAACACTGTGGTTAACATCATGGAATTGCATTTTTTAAATGGTTAATGTAGCATATATATCTTACCACAATTAAAAACACCAGTTTTCTGGTTTTCACAGGTGACCATGTTAAACAGACAAAACAGGAAAATCAAGCTAGGATTCACACGGAGAGAGAACATACGTCATTTGTCCCATTGGGCCTGGGTCACCTCACTTTGTACTATTTTTCCAGTTCCATGAGAAGCTTCTTCCTAGGGCAAAAACTCATGGTTGCCAAAGTCACAGAGAGCAAGTGATGTTTGTGGGAAGAGTCCTATACAGGCCATGTATACTTCCCCATCTAAGGCACAGGGAATATTGAAGAAGAGGGGGCAGGAAGGATATAAGAGCCAGATGATAGGGTGAGTGGTGGAATGCCCTGGAATACAAATGGTGCAATCACTAATAACAATGACTAAGGTTACCTACATAAGACCTACCCTACAAGAGTAAGTCAAAGAAGGGGGAGGGCCTCCTAGGGTCCTCTTCACTGCTGAGCTTTTAATTCTGAGAGACCTGGGATGGGGGGATCACTGTCTTTAATTGTGTACTCACTTCTAAACACACCCGATTCCAGGAGACAGCTCCAAACCCACCATCAGATTGCCCCAGTGAAACTCAAGGATGACAAAACAAATCTAGAGATAGGAATGGGACTAAGGTTTGTGGGGAAGAAGAGGGATGGACAAGGGTGGTAGGGTGGTGGGTGAGCAGGTGAGCAGGTGAGCAGGCGAGAGTGGTAAGGATGCCTTGTTCTGTTTGCATGTGGAAAATGTACAAAATAAATTCAATTCCCAATCAGCCAACTGAATGAGTACAGAAGGGATAGTGAAAACCGGCAGCCCTCTCTCCTTGGCTTAAACAGCTGTCTTCAGAGAGGATCTCGGAATAATATCTTCTCTCCATAAAACTTCCATGGACAGGCCTGAAGGAATAGCTACCTCCCCAACCCGTGTGTGTGTGTGTGTGTGTGTGTGTGTATGCACATGGGCACATTTAAAGTTATTTCACCAATCTGGAGAGATGGCTCAGAGGTTAAGAACACTTCCTACTCTTCCAGAGGACTCAAGTTCAGTTTCCAGCATCCACACTGCGGCCACAAACATCTGTCACTCCAGTTTTAGGGGATCTGATGCCCTCTTCTGGACTCCTTGGGCACTGTGAACATGTGCCACACATACACACATGCAGGCAGAGAACATACGCATAAAGTAAGTTCATATACATATGTACATAAGTATACATAGCAAGTTGTATAAATCATCCCACCACGTCCTTGTACTTCTCCAATGGCTCACATCATGGTTCTCTCAGGCAGAGCTGGTCCACAGCCGCTGGCTACTGATCCCCAGGCCGCCACCTCTGCCCCGAATTCCTGCTTTAGAAACCACGCCTTTTCATTCAGTCCCCATGGCTATGTGTGGCTATTTACAGTTACTTGGAGTCAAACACAGTCCTTACTGACTCAGTCAGGGAGAACAACCTAAAGGTTCAGCCTGATGTACTTCCGGGTAGCTGCTCCACAGGAGAATTCCTTGCTATGGAAAGTAGCCATCCCCAAGGCTTTTCTTCTTCCTCTTCCTCCTCCTCCTCCTCCTTTATTTTTTTTTTTAAAGAAAAACAGCAACAACAAGGAGGAGCAAGAGCCTCAAGAAGAAAGAAAGATGCCAAGCAACTCTTTCTAAGTAGGAAGCATAGCTTTCAACCCTCCATTTTTGCCTCCTGCCCCATCTAGACATTCATTTATTTGGATAATCTAGCGAGAGACTCCCCAGAGTGCAACCCTGGGTGGGCCAGGGACTGCGAGGAGAAGAGTTTTTCTCCATGGAAAAGGAAGGTTCCGCTCCAGCCTTACAGGCCTATTGATCAGCTGATTTCCCACACCCCTTGGGAAGCTAGTCAAGACCCAGAAGTGGCTGCAATCACTGTCCCTCCCTCACAGAGGAGAGATGCTCAGAGACAAGCAAAGGGATTAGCTGGGACACTTCTAAAAACTCCTCCTACAGCCTTGGGAATAGCACAGCTTACCTGGATCCTTCAGGAGAAAGCTACTTCCCAACTTCAACATGCTTTTCTTTTTTGAGACAGGGTTTCACTGTGTAGCCCTGATTGGCCTAGACTTTGACCTCAGAGATCTACCTACATCTATCTACCAAGTGCTGGGATTAAAGGCATATGTCACCATGCCAAGCCCAGCATTTTAATGAATGAAAATTAGTTTTCCTTTTTCTTTTCTTTGATGTAGGATCTTATTTAGCCTAGGCTGGCTTCAAATTAGCTTTGTAGCTGAGAATGACCTTGAATTTCTGATCCTCCTGCCTTTGCATCCTGAGTGCTGGGATTATAGTCCTATTACAGCGTGCCTCCTTAGTGGGATGCTAAGGATGGAACCCTGGGCTTTATGCATGCTGGGCAAGCGCTCTGTCAACTGAGCTACATCCCCAGCTCAATGAGTTTTCCCTTTTAAAAAAAGTATATTTAAATGTAGTTATTATTCAGTATCCATGGACTTCTAGGAAGCCTCTCTCACTTCCCCATAGACACCAAAATCTGCGATGTTCAAGTCTCTTGAATAAAATAAATGGTGTATTGTGCTTGCATATGACCTGTGCCTATCTTCCCATGCACTTTAAGCCATCTCTAGATCCCTTATAACAATACCAGCAAAATGCAAATGCTATATAAATAGTTATTTTATTGTATTATCAAGGGAATGACAAGGAAAAAAAATCCATGTACATTCAGGACAGATGAACTTTTTTTTAAGTATTTTTGTTCTGTGGTTGGTTGAATCCATAGATACAAAACTCAGAAATACATAGGGTTGACTGTATTGCCACAAAGCAAATCACAGTGGACCCAAACTGATGGTTTTGTATGAAGCTAGTTTAAGGAGAGAGGGTTTTCTTTTCAGTACAATGTTGTTAGGAAGTGGCCTTTGGGTAGACTTGTGTGCTCCCTTGAGATAGGTGACTGTGTGGCAGTTAGCACATCCTTCTATCTCCAGGCTGGTCCAAGAGCAGGGTCAGTGGTCTCCGGCCAGGTGAGTGGGCAGATCCAGAATTTCCTCAGCTAGTTCTTGCATGGAGTACACAATTTCACAGCCCAGAGACAGAACCACCTCTGCCTTCCCAGCTGCCTGTACCTGTCCATATTAGGCAAAGAGGCACTTGACCTGCCACAGCCTGTGTGTGTGACTTCAGACGCCAGGAATGTCTGATAGGCTTATCCAAGCAGGAGATAGTAGCTGGGTACTCCCAGCTTTACCCCTTCCACTCCTAACTCTCCCCTGCTCTCAGCTTCAGGCCTCCCCAATGGCTTCACTCAGGTCGTGCAGGTGCCACATGGCAAGCTCGATCATGTGTGAGACCCACGACATGAGATCTTCATGGGGAGGTGGTGCTGAGGTGGCCATGAGGAGGGGTCACACGGGGGGAGGAAACAGAGTGTGACAGCCCAGCTGGATGCTCCCCAAATGCACGCTTGTCCCTCTACAGTGACAGAGGAAGAGGGCTGTCTTGGTTGTTCCTTTGTTGTCATCACATCAGCTATTCCCACATCTCTGACTGGGACAGGAGTCCGTGAGTCATTTTCTGCAAGTGTGTTTTTCTGTAAAATGAACAGTACCTGCTGGCCTGCAATCATCACCCAGTGTTATAGAGCGAGCCCAGGGAGATGCTAGAAGGTGCTCTGGACTGGGTGGCAGGGCGTCTAGTCCAGGGAGGTTGAGGTGAGGTTCTTTGCCCATGGTCCTCCTTCCTTATAGCCTGGCTCTAAAGCGGGGGTCCTTTCCCCATCTCCTTTTCCCATCCATCCATCCATCCATCCATCCATCCATCCATCCATCCATCCATCCATCCTGCTTTCTCAGGCTCTTCCTGTCCCCTATCCCTCTTTCTCATTACAAAAGCAATGCCTCTTTCTAGATTGTTTTTCTTCTGTCCTCAGCTCTGCCAGACAGACTCCCACCTACCTGGCAAACTCCCACACCATCCACTCTCCTCCAGGAAGCATTTCCAGACTACCCAGCCAGTTAGTCATTTGTTTTCCTATATTCCTGCATACTGGGGCACACACCCCTCTCCTAACACTTGGGATTGTGATGGCTCAGTGTTTGCCGATCATGAACTATGCAGTAGACAACACTCAAGGACTCCACAAGGATGACTGTATTTAACCCTGACAGTCACTATGACAGTCACTGTGAAAAGCATAGAGATAGTACAGCTGCCTGCAGAACGACGGAAGGGTTTACAGGTACCTAGAGAAGCTTTGGTGAGTAGTATTAACACTCAACTGGTAAATCATTAAATATACAGATGAATAAGGAAGTAATTACATTCCTGGCTCCATTCTAAAAAAAAAAAAGGCTCAGGTGAGAACTTTTTTTTTTTTTTTAAGACAAACTATCATATAGCCCAGGCTCACCTTGAACTCCTGGTCCTCCTGTCTCCACCTCCCTAGTGTTAGGATTACAGATATGAGCAATCACACATAACTCTAAAACTATTTCTTTTTAACTATAATTTAAATTTATTATTATTATTGTGTGTAGGGATGTGGGCCATGGAATGTATATGGAGGTCAGAAGATATCTTTGTGGAGCTGGTTTTCTTCTTCTACCCTTACGTGGGCTCCAGGGATTGAACTCAGGTCACCCGGTCTGCATGACAAGTGCCTTTATCCATTGGACCAACATCTCAGTATCCCACTGGCAGTCTTTGTTGGGTGGTGTAGCTCAGGCTGGCTTCAAATACTGTGTAAAAGGTAAATTAACTCCTTCTTTGTTGTTGTTGTTGTTTGAGACAGGGTTTCTCTGTTTAACAGCCCTGGCTGTCTTGGAACTCACTTTGTAGACCAGGTTGGCCTCGAACCGACAGAGCTCTGGCTGCCTCTGTCTCTCAAGTGCTGAGATTAAAGACATGCACCATCACCAACTGGCTGATTAATACCTTCTTACTCATCTTTCAAACCACCTTTACTGTTGGATGACTACCTGTGCTGTGGGGATCTACAAACACCTGCTGCTGGGGCAAACAGAGATAACCTGAATCCCAGCAGTGCTCCTGCCTGGCTCCCCAAAACAGCTGTGGCTCCCTGTCTGTCCCACACCCCGCACATGTCACCTGCCAGGTGAAGAGAACACTATTCTCTTACATTGCTTCTAGAATTACATACGTGCATGGATTTGGAGGTGTGACTGCTCTATACCAAATTACATATTGCAGGTTCATCTGGGCCTGGCATAATACCTACCAACCTGGATGTCACATCTGAGTCAGGTGTGGCCCGAGCGCCAAGGTGGCATCAATCTCCAGAGAGTTCATACGATTTGATCCTTGGTTCACCCCATTCTTATCCAAAGCCACACCCAGGGAATGAATTATAAAGAGCCTAATGAAACCCTCATAAATATTAATAGGTCATAAACAACCGTCTCGGGCTAAATTATGCAATGCACACTGGTGCCAGTGCTCTGAAGGCCTGCTAGGTCATTCTCATTTCTAGGCACCTCCGCTGGAGCCCTTCTCCCCGGAGATCCTGGTCCTCCTGCCACTGCCAACAGCACACAGGCAGGTGTGGATGGAGATTTGGATGCAACCACAGCACTTAGCACATGCGGGTGGGGAACTGATAAGCCCAAATCAACTCCAGATGGTACTGGATCATGTGCCCCTCAATATAAAGAAGGGGTCGGGACGAATTGCATTTGTGCCCACTCATGTCTGTGGGCTAATGGGGAGCTTCCATTAAGCCAGGCATTCATCGCGCCTGTATTATCTGGAATAGGATTTATGATCAACCACTTGTTTGCTAAAGTCTAGTATTTTTTATCTGGCTGATGCTAAGCATAAACTATTATGTCAAAAAAAAAAACCAAACATACTGTGTGAACAAGTCAGTGTTTGTCACGTGGGAGGACACGTGGGACCCATCTTCTGTGGTTTGGCTTGACTCACGAGAACAGCAGCACAGCCTCTTAGAGCTGAGTGCCCATCACCCATGCATGAATCTGGCATGGGAGGGCCTGACCAGAGAAAAGTAAGCAATAAAAGAACACCTGTGTTTGTCTGCACTCCCAGTCCCGGGAAGCTGCTCCACCCATGTGTCAATCATGTGTGGAAGGGCTGTCAATTGCGGTAGCCAAGTCTCCTGGATTTTATTATTATGAATCCAGAGTCAGGGCAATAAAAAAAAAATTCACTATTGAGTTGGGAGAGAAAGATTTACCTTTTGGTTCATAGACCTGTCAAGATGGGACCCAGACATTCCAAGAGGAGAGGAACCTGACCTCGGTATAGAGCAATAGAGCAAAATAGCCAACATGTAAGGGAAGAGAGAGGATGGGAGACTGCATGGTGGGCCATCTTGCCTCCATGAGTGAATGGTTTCTCTGTCAGCTTGACTGGTTTGAACTGGGTTGCTGAAAAGCCCAGCAAAAGCAACCTTAGAGTCTCAGTGGAGACTGCTGGTCCCTGTTCAGCTCTTCCACTCCTCAGCAAGGATAAGACAGACTCCCAGACATTCCAAAGGCCTTCATTCCCCTCACAGAGGCCAACAACTCAGGCTTGGGGCCACTATTGACTGAAGCACCACAAACTGAAGATGCTCTCGTTTTCTTTGTATCTCAGAGTGACCTGTCAGCCACAGGCCATGGAGACTCTGCTGCTCGAAGCCACTCGAGCTTGTAAACTAGGACCGGCCAGACACGACAAGCCACCCTCTCACTGATGATTTTTCAAAGCGCACCCTCAGAGCCAGGTGTGGTGGTGCTGCCAGTAAGCTTAGCAATCAGGACGTGGATGCAGGAGACCAGGAATTCCAGGCTGGTCACTAGGACATAGTGAGTTTGTGGCCAGCTTGGGCTACGTGAGACCCAGGCTCAAAACAAAAGACATTGTGGTAGCCAGTCTCTCTCAGAATGTTCACCTTTGGATCGGCCACCAGGGCAATGCCACTTCCTAATAAAACAGCCCTAGGCAAGGTGACTGACTCACACCTTTAATTCTGGCACTGAGACAAGAGAATTGCCTTGAGGTCAGAGCCAGCCTGGGCTAACAGTTCTAAAAAAAATCCTCCATGAGAGACAGTGTATCAAATAGTGACCACACAACTTCTTTCTATGGTACCCTCCTTATATGACTTTCTTGGGGGTTGCAGGGACCATACATGGGGTTCTTTTAAAAAGAAAGCTACCATATACAATGACTAAAAATGGTAACTCAATTCCCCAGAGAGCCATGAACCGGGAAATTACAACTTTGAAGGAGGCATTGGGGAGGGGCACCCAGGGCATCTGTCTTCTCCCTTTTCCTTTGTCACCCTGCTGTCTCTGCTTGAAGCTAGAGTGTGGCAAGTTTTGGACCAGCATGAGGGGAGAGGGACTGATGGGGGTCTCTTCTCATGGCTGAAGTGCATGTGGTTTTGGTACAGTTGGAACACTGGCCTGTACTCTGCACATTGGTGTATTGGGCTCAGGAGCTTGGCAGCTGTCTCCCTGGGGCAATGGAAAGCAGCCGTATCCCACGGTGGCCTTAGCCACTCCCCATCACCAAAACAAAAACACAACAGGCTCCATTGCTATGGAGAGTTCAATCCTCTTGTCCTGGGATTGGCACAGACTAGAATTCCATGGGCTTTGCTGAGCTACCTCCCGAGAGATCTAAATACCGTGCGTTCAGTGTTAACCTAAACACACAGCCTGGATCTGCACCAGCAACGAATCTCAGCTTTAGCAGCCTGTCGAGCGATGACATGTCAGAGATGTCAGAAGAGTGATGTTCTGGGCCCTAGGTTCACTGAGGCTGCCAACAGTGGGCCACAGGGCACACAAGCAGTTTAGGGAAGACTATCTCATCCACAGGTGTACTCTTGAGCAGAGACACGGATCCTGGGAAAGGGGCAAGGAGATGTTCAGAAGAAAATACCAGCAACTACCCCACAGCTCAGACTGGGAAGACGGCTCAGTGAGCACAAAGCTTGCTGAGTGGGCATGAGGATCCGAGTTCCAATCCCCAGCAGCCATATAGAATCTAGGCAAGGAGACAGACATCTGCAAGCCCAGCATTGAGGGGACAGAAACAGGAGGATTGTGGGGGCTCACTGGCCAGTCAGTCTAGCTGAAATAGCGAACCTGGAGCTCAGTGAAAGAGCCTGTCTCGAAAGAGCAATGGGGAGAGCAATAGAGGAAGATGACTGAAGGTGACCCCCGGCCTCATATGCACACACACAGGCAGTGCGCCCACCCACACCCCACCCCACAAAACCAAATGGGAGGCTTTCTAAAATGTTCACTGCCAGTAGACAGGCACTAAATGGCACATGTTAGGTGACACCGTGCTTAAACTGTAGACTCACACAGAGCCACCGTGCTTCCTAGAAGTATGAATGCAGCTAAACAATTGCTTTCTTGGTCTGCACATCTCTAGAGCAGCACAGGGACCTCCTGCAAGTGTCCGATGCTCAGATGGGATGAAGGGTACCTTGTATACAGAAGTTGCCCAATAAAGAGCAGGACCCACAGGCAGCAGGGTTGTAGAGACAGGAGGATTAGGAGATAGGGTGGTGCCGTTTGTTTCATGCCTCCATTTTGCTTTTGGCTTATTCCCTTGGAGAAAGTACAAAGGGGTAGCGGTGGCCACCACAATTGGATCAACTTCAAGGCACCCCTTCCAGGCAATGGCAGCCGTCCCCTGAAAACCACAATATAGCACCCACAGGCACATCTATTAAGAACCTCAAAATGGCAAGATAACATCTCTGCAGTTTCTTTTCCATAAGAAACGTCTGTGGGGTCCCCTTACCTTTGTGTTCATGCAGGCTTTCCCTCGCTTGTACTCCTTGTGGGCGCCATGCTTATCCAGTTTGTGCCAGAGGGCCTTGGCCTTCCAGGTGTTCACCTTGGACTTGAGCTGAGAGTAGAAGTTTCTATGGTCCAGTGGATCTAGGTCCAGGAGGCAGGTGAGGATGTTGAAGGCCTGGAGGGTGCCTTTGCACGTGGTAGCTTGCACAAAGTTCTCAAAGACCTGGCTGGCCTGGGCCTGTTTCTCATCCTCATTTTCTCCCATGGTTCAGGAGCTGCGTGGAACCGTGGTGTAGAGGGGTCCGAGGGCTACCATAAAGTGCTGTAAAGGTGTCACACCTGCAAAGGAAGGCGTTGACAGGTGAGTCTCACATCCTCTAAAGGGACTAAAGGCCTGCTCTTGATTCCGCACGCTCGCCGCTCCACCTGGACCTTATTTGGAGAAGGTCCAATGTACCTTCTAGCCTGGCATGACGCCTTGCTGGCAATCTTGCTCCCCAGCCCCCAGTCCTTTCCCTGGCTGGAGAACTGCAGATTGCACCCAGCTATATAAATACACTCCAGAGAATGTCAACAAGGCTCAGGCAATCATGCTGCAAGTCAGATGGCTCTGGAAACGAGAGTAGGGAAAAGGAAAAGGCCAGACAGGCACAGCCGATTTAGCACCTATGGAAACCTATTGTTCTTGGTGCTGCAAATGGATTAACAGGAATTTGACCTGGTTATAATGATGTCAGTGCACAGGTAAAAAACCCCACAGACTATTATCTTCCTCCAGGCACTCTGACCCTTTCCACCGATCACCCTGGGGTCAGGTTTTCCCCAATACAGGTGACAAGTGGCAACCTCTTACAACTTCTGTTTCTGGAATCCACTGGAAGCATCTACATCAGGCAAGCAGAAGACAGAGTGACATGGCCTTCTCTTTGCCAATAGTGAAAGGATCCTGGTCTGTGCAAAGCCAAGCCGAGAGCTGTCTGAACGAGCGACTGGACTGACGGAACGGGCACATGCAACAGGGTATTCATTCGCATCGCTGAAATATTTGCTTGGGTTTGGGGCATGCTCCCCGCCTCCCTCTCTCTGGGTCATTCTAACCTCAAGCATGTCTTAGAAAAGTCATTTCAGCTTCAAAGGGATGAAATGACGGAAAGCCACTTCTCCAAAGCAAAGCTTTTTTTTTTTCTCTAAATGCATGCTTAGAGCAAGAAGGCCAGCGAGAGGGCTTTGAACTGGCCCCAGTGTTGGGGTTCTGAGGAACCTGGCAATGGGAAACTGGACAACACACAGAGTAAAAGGCCCCAGGCAGCTTCGTGCTTCCCAGATCAGATCATTTATGAAGGGCACATCTGGATCAGAGGTTGGTTTCAAAATATCCAAAAGCAGTCAGGAGGCTGTGTGTTTTTTTTTTCCTAATGTCTGATTCATCCACAACAGTTACTGGCACCTTGGCAAACATCAGCATTGCACTGGATGCTGGGAATACAGAGATGGCTCGTGCAGAGAGAGACCCCAGCTGGGGAAGAAGATAGAACAGTGGGCAAAAGAGCACTGTAGCATTTGGACAAAGAACCTGGGGTTTCTCAGAGAAGCAGGTGTCCGTCCTACTGAGCCTGGAGAAGCCTCCAGGAAATGCCAAATTGCTTCTGTTGTAGGAAGGAGAGGGATTGCAGTACAAGGTCAGGGAGTGGACATTATGGGCCAGCAAGACACCCTTCAGCGGCATGAGTGGGGAAAGAGCTGGTTCAGTTACAGCAACAGTAAATTCAAGGTGTTAACAGCTCAGGATTTCTGCAAAAGTGATAGATCAGGGGTTCTGAGATCAATCGTGGCAGATCTCCTCCAGGTCAAGGGGTATACACGGCTCATGTGGGAGCCTATTTTCCCCCTCCTGTTCTTCAAGGGTATCTGCTGTGCAGGCACTGTGCCCACATGGAGATTAACCTCCGTCCCTGTGTGAGGTCTTAACTTGCATATGTTGGCCAGGCCCATCCTTCAGGAAGGCCTACCTCGATACCCTGATCCAAGCCGCCCAACTAGTTACACAGGTGGAGAAAGCTAGCAATCCCAGTGCCCTGCCTAGCTTGGAGGAGACATGAAATCTGTCTCTTGTGCTCCCTTCGCTCCTCTGACATCCCCGGCACTTGCCTGGCATCTCACATCAACACTGTGGCCTCTCTGCGGGTCACACTTGCCACCCAGAAAGCACCCACAGGAGTGGCTCATCGCTTCTCTGTGTGTGTTCATGTTCCCAGACTTGTCTATCTTTGGAACCAGAACAGTGTGGCATTGCATGGGGGCTGTGGAGGGCAGCTAAAAGACAAAACAAGGCTCCCTCTACAATCCCTAGTGAGGATGAATTGACCTTGGAGTGCAGTGGGTGACCTTGGAGATTTGGGAGCAGGTGAGCAAAGCCCCTTCACCACCACATGACCTCATACAAACCACTTAAATGACAAGACTAGGTTTCTTCTAAGGGAAGGATGATAACCTCAGGCCAAGAAGTGCTGGGCATGTGTGCTAACATATGAAATGCATGTAACACAAGCTATATCCAAATCCACTCACCACTCCCAGCTTCCTATCTAAAATCTGTCTAAAACTGCATACCATTAGCAAGTATCAAGCCAGATCTGTCTCCCAGGAGACAATTACAAACCTGAAGAACTTGTCTTCTCTCTCTCTCTCT
>NC_022015.1:3838354-3852378 GCF_000317375.1 Microtus ochrogaster | reverse complement strand
TCTCTGTCTCTCTCTCTGTCTCTCTCTCTCTCTCTCTCTCTCTCTCTCTTAAAACCACTTAAATCTTGGACTTTGGTAGAGGATGAGGCAAAGGTGGTGTGAGGGTCTGGGGGTGTGAGAGTTCCCAGAACTGGCTCTTATCTAGGGTGCGATAAGAGAAGGGGAGGTAAAGGGCCCATGGGAGGAGTTTGGCTCTGGACACGAACCCCGCTGTACCAGGCTTGGACATGCCTCCCTAGATCTAAACAGTCTCTGCATTTGTAAAGACTGGATTGCCAAGTCATACCACTTTAAGACGGCACTGTCACATGGTGGGTAGCCATCTTTGTGGGAACATCAGATCGTTTATTCAATCAAAGAAACCTGTGCCTGGGTCAAGTCTGAAGAACTTGCCAGCTGTGTGACATGAGACACACCATCTCAGTTGGTAACTTGACAATTTTCTTGTCTGCAAGATGGACACAATACTTCTCACATCATAGGATCACAAAAGAGAAATGCCTTCAGATTTGGGATGTACTTACTGTTTGCTGGCCTTGTAACTAGCACTAATCTTTCAATGGTTCAAACATCAGCTCAAAGAGAAACATAACGTAGGGCTTAGAAGGCTTCCCAAAGCATTTGCCTAGCATGTGCAGACCTAGAACTGACAAAAAACAACAACAAAAAAAAACCAAAATACAAGCACAACCCCAAACCCTGCTAGGTTAGTTTCCTATGTCAAGAAATTACAAATATCTTAAAACTACAGGACACGGCCCATCCTAGTAATCTCAGCTCTTGGGAGGCAGAAGTATGTTAGGCCAGCCTGGGCTACATAGGAAGACTTAAAACAAAACAAACAAAAACTCTAGAAGTCAAGAACATCAGTTCAGAAGATCTAGGCCTAAGCTCCCTTCTTAGCCATGTAGTCTTGGGCAAATCTCCAAATTTGTGAGTTTTAATTTCCCTATATGCCAAGGGGGAATCTCACCCAGGGGAGTTTTGATAATAAACCGAGAACACAGAGTACATACATGCAGTGTTGGTCAGGGGCCTGCCTAGCACTGCGAGGGGGACACAGTGAGTCTGAGCCTTAAGCTTCCATTTTTTAGAGATTTGTGGGTTCGTGATCTCTGGGAAATACTCTTACCAGCTCCAAATGACAAAGGCCAAAAATTGTTAAAGCGGAGTTGAGCAAGGTGGCTCAAGCCTGTAATCCCAGTGCTTTCAAGGTAGAAGCAGGGAGATTAGGCAGGAGTTAAGGTCACCCTTGGCTACAAACTGAGTTCAAGGCCATCCTGAGGCTACACAAGACCTCAGAGTCTTAAAAACAAGAAGAGTACTTCAATCAGAGGCTCCTGGGTGGCTGGTTCTTGGTAGTCTGCCCTTTTAACCACTGCCCAGATGTTGCCTCTCTGGAGTCTGAGACGTAGTAGAAATAGAACCAACTAGCTAGAAATATGCAGGATTTTGCATTTTCTGGGAAGAAACAAGATGTGATGTGTCGTTTCCAAAAATAGCCCGCAGAAGTTTGGGCTTTGTTGACTGAGTCCCTTATTTGCGGTTTTTCAGCTTCCCTGCCTGTGTGACTTCATGAGTCAGAGACATTCCCTTCCCCTGCCTCTGACCCTCCAAAGTGAACATCCGGAGCCCTGTACCGCAGGTGACATCATAGTGATGGGCTCAGTCCGCAGCATCTGGGAGACAAAGGTCACAGTTCGCACGACAAGCCTGTGGTCCCTCTCTATGTAAGTGCTGGCTGGCCTGTGCACTCACATTTAGAACTTCACTCCCGAGGTGTCCTCTGAGCCCCACCACCCGATGGCTAATATAACAATGACTTGGGGAAAAGGTGGAGTTCCTGAAAATTTATGAAGGCCTGGGGAGGGACATGGGGTAATCATGTCCAGGAGAGACATTCAACTCTCTACCGTACCCACAGACAAGATCTGTTTCAAAGTCACCGCAAGCTAAGAACAAACTCTTGTGTCCTTTTCATGCCAAGCTGCCCTCTCTCAGGTCTGCTGCAGCAAGGGGTCTCTGAGGGAGTCTCAGCAATGACCTAGGTGCCGCCCTGTACTCTGTGTGGATAGGAAACACCGCCAGCCAGCTAGCCCCCCCCCCCTTTTTTTTTTTGGTTTTTCGAGACAGGGTTTCTCTGGTTTTGGAGCCTGTCCTGGAACTAGCTCTTGTAGACCAGGCTGCCCTTGAACTCACAGAGATCCGCCTGCCTCTGCCTCCCAAGTGCTGGGATTAAAGGCGTGCGCCACCACCGCCCGGCAAGCCTTCTATACTGCAGAAAACCAGTCACGGCTACCTGAATCCCTAAGCTGAGGTTAAATCCAGCTAGGGGTATGGTAGGAAACACTTCCCTCATGGCTAGTTCTCTGTGGAGCCCCCGGAAATGACAGGAAGCCCTGGTCCCCACAGGTGGCCTGAAACCCTAACTTCCCATCTGGCCCTCCATTTCGCTGAACACTAGACAGCCAACACAAACTGGGCACAGCTCCAAACCTGGTAACACAGGCTTATCAGCCTAGTGACTCAAAAAGCTAAGGCACGAGGATGGCAATTTTGAAGTCCATCAAGGCCAGCCTGCACACTTTCGTTAGACCCTGTTTCAAAATAAGAACTGAAAAGACGACCAAGAAGCTAGCTCAATGGAAGACTTTCTAATGCTAATGTGTGAGGCCCTGGGTTCAGCCCCAGTTCTAGAAAAGACAGGGAAGTCTGAGGTAGAAAGGGACTGACGGGCCCCCTGTGTGTCCATGTTCTGTGATGTGTCCACCGGGCACTGCCTGTCTTAATCACTTCCATAGTGGGCTGTGCATCGGCTCCAGGCCTCCCACCTGTGCCCTGGCCTCAGCCATCTGTCATCCCCAGAGAGAGGCATTGTCCAGCCAAAGTGTCTTTGCTGCATGATCTCTCTCAACCAAGAGGTCACCCCCAGAGGCAGAAGTTCTTTCTACTCACCCCGCCTGGGACCTCTCTAGGAAGGGATAATGAGAAGACACCCAGGGATAAGCTGTAATAATACTAACCTGACCCCCAGCTGCAATGGGGCTGGAAACACCTGTCACCCCAGCACCCCCAGCCCCAGGTGACCACTGGAGGACATTCCGGTCCACTGTAGGTCCTAGCCTTCCATTCCTGCTCTTGCCCCACGATCCTGTCCACTTACTTGCTCCTGGCCTTCAGGTCCCTTTCCTCTCTCTTCAGCGGTGCCTGTGGTCTGTGTGATGAAGCAGTCTCATGGTTCACCACTTCCTGGCCTCCACCCACTACGGGCTTGAGCCACACGCAATGCCAGACACCAGGATGACCCAGAGAATCAGTCCCCAGTCTCCACCCTCCAGGGTCTTACTACCTATGTCCTGTACATGCCAGGAGGTGGCAAGAAGGAACAACAGCTAGCCAGCATTATCCAAGGTCACTGCCTCACAGGTACCTCCACCCAGGAGTTCTGGCAACAAGCCTGTATGTTTCTCTCTCTGTCTCTGTCTGTCTCTGTCTCTGTCTGTCTCTGTCTTTGTCTCTCTCTCTCTTCCTCCCTCCTTTCTTCTCTCCCTCCCTCCCTTCTCCCCCCCCCCATCGGATCATAAAAAGAGGTCATCTCAAAACATGCCCATTTGTTCCTTTCTGTATAATGTACTTATAACTTTGCTATTTGTGGTCACTATTTTACATGTGTTTGTGTATCTGGGAGAGTATGTGTATCTATGGGCACACGTGTGTGGATGTTATCATGTATATACGTATATTTAAATTTTTCTTCCCCAAGAATTTCTGGCCACACCCCACATCTCCAGCTAGGACTGCTAAACCTTTCTTCGGGGCCTCCTAGGAGAATCCCCATGTGAGGAAGGTGAAGCTTCAGTTGCTGCTGGCCCCTTCCTTCAGCCCTGCTGGGGTAGCTTTAATGCTACCCAAACCCCTTCACACATCCACAGTCTCACTCATGTGCCTGTGATTGACAGGGAAAAGGGAGGTTCCAGGATAAGTAGCCCCATCAGATACTATATGGGCAGATACAGAACATGCTCTCATGCTGAGACCCACACTTTCAGCCTCCATGGGTGGGCGCCATGTAACAGAAATAGCATATGTACTTGCTCACATCCTTCCAACCAGCCCCCAAGTACGCTGGTTAAATTATGTAGCCTGTGACGTCCTTGGGCAAGGCTTCTTGAGTTACAGCATCCTGAACAACAAGGAAGGATTGGTGCATCCTTATCTAGTTCCCAAACATTTTACAGGACAAACGCACAGCTCAGGTAACTCCCTCCAGTTGACATGCCCCAAACCCAGGAGTGTCTTACCCCTGCTTGCCGTATTTAGCATAAGACATGGCTTCATGCTTTCCCCAGCTATGCCCAGTGCTGGGTATTCAGGTCTCAGTCACCAGTGCCCACCTGGACCACAGCACTGGCTCTTTCCTGCAGGAAAGAAAGAACAGTCCTGCATAAAGCCCTGCCAGCAATGGACTAGTGGGGCTTAAATCTCCACAAGGTAAGTTCCCTTTCAGCGTCTCTGCTTCCCAGACCACAGGGCCACCAAGATCAGTGTGGCAGGGCCCCTTCCAAAGAGCGTGTCCTTCGCCAGACACGGTAGTTCACGTCTGCAATGCCTATACTCCAAAGGCTAAGGGAGGGAGTTCCCAGAAGTTCAAAGACAACCTCGGCTACATAGTGACTTCTAGACCAAACTGAGGGACACTTTCGCAAATAATTTGTAAACTAACAATAACATTAACCACACTAAAAACCCAAGTGTCATGTCGTTCCATGGCAGTGTGGGACAGAAACGATGTGCTATCCACCTATGCCTTGGCTATGATGTCACACATCTGATGTGATCCCCCTGGTGGAACCTTATGTATTTGGCTAGCAAGATAGTACACATATCTCCCCATACGCTGAGTCCATCTTTGCTCCCAACACTCGGCAGGCTGCTCTGCAGGACTGTGGGCTGGTGACCACACACTTGGGAAACCCAGGAAAACTGGGATCTCAAACTCCTAGTTTCCTGAAGGCTAGCTTGCTTGTCTCAAGGTGAATAACTGGCGATACCACAGCAAGCAAGTTCAGCGATGGAAAGAGAATGGAGCTAGGCATAGAAGAGCCTGCCTTGAATCGCAGCAGCCATGAGGGTGAGGAAAGAGAATCATGCAAGAGACCAGGCTAGGCTACTTCACAAGGTCCTCAAGAAAAACCTTTAAAACCACAACAAAAGAAACCATGTCCTTCCCGTGAGGGCCATCAATGCATGCCACATCTGGTCTGTGCTTATAGAACCCCAGCAGTGAATCCATTAGGGAAACCTGTGTTCTTCGTTACCTAGTGGGTGCTACCTGTAATAATCAAGTTCAGAGACAGAAAGTAGAAAGAAGCTGGACGTAGTGGGGTATGCTTATAATTCATAATCCCATCACTGAAGAGGCTAAGGCAGGAGGATCACGGTTCAAGGCCTGCCTAGACTATAAAGCAAAATCATAAGAAAACAGAGGTGGCCAGGGTATGAGGAAGAAGAGACGGGAAGCCCTTAGCAAAATACAGAGTTTCAGTGTAGGCTGATGAAAATGTTCTGTGGATGGATGGTGGTGAAGGCTGGACCACAATGTGAGCATCCTTTGTACCACTGAACTGTACACTTATAAACATGGTTAAAATGGTAAATTTAATGTTATGCATACTTCATTGCAGAAACAACAAGTAATCAGATCCATACAAAACAAAACCAGAAAGACCACCACCCAAGAGCGGAGGTGCCCGAGACCAGGGTGAAGAATGAGTAGCATCATTTTCAGTGAAGCCGATTTTTTAAACCATAGCAAATAAAATAAACTATTACACTAATGGGAGAAACACATTGGTTCTTATTTGGTGATGTGCCATGACTTTAAATGTTTTTCAGAGTTATCTAGGTTTCTCTCCTACTTCCCTTCCCATCTCATCTGGGCCCAAGAAGCTTCTGGAAGCTCAACTACCATGCTCCCATTGTTGTCTTTTGTCCCCTTTCCACAGGATCTCATGCTGACATATTTCCTCCCACTTGGCACCTATGAAATCCAACTTCAGCACCCCATGGGAAAATGGGTATAGGATCCTTAGTGCTAGTCTCCAAAGCCACCACCCACCACCCTCACCTGGGAGAATACTCCCATCCCCCAGTCCCTGTGGTCCCTGTATAGTACCACTGGCAACTGCTCCTCTGGATCCAGAGAACCCTCCTGCCTGTGTGAGCAGAATCCTGAAAGCAACTTGGAGATACATCTGGATCAGCCTAGAAGGTACAGTCTTTGGTGTGTGCAAACACCAGATGTGTTGCCACAGCTCTGTCCTTCAATCGAGTTTCAACATAACTTTATTGACTAACGACCACTTTAAAGATGCTACCTCTGACTCCCCTTGATTCATCAGAATCCTGTTGTCACGCAAAGAAGCCGGTTATTCATAAGGCAGTGTGGGCTCCCTCACATACCAGACTTTGCCAGTCTTGGGTGGGCAACAGTTCTGACAGCATCTTCGTCCGGTAACTCTTGTGCTCCTAGCCCCCTGTCCTCCTGACACACCCACGCCAGGGTCTTCCCCAAATGGGCTAAGTCCCTCCCACAGATTTTCACAGCACATTGGACCCACCTTGACTGTAATCAGTCCCCATACTGACATGTTTCACTCCCTGCTTCTGGCACCCGGCACAAGCCCCCCTCTATAGTTTGTGGCTCAGGAATTAGAGTGAGTCTTCACTCTCTGAGAACATAATTGTTGGCATTTAATGAGCATCAGTGAGGTCCTGGGCAATGTATTAACAGCTTTGCTGTGTATTGAAGTGGTTAATTACGGTAACAAACCGTGGCATTGTTAGACACCTCATGCTCGTGTTTCAAAGGATTAGAAGTCAGCAGCTTACCGAAGGCCATAGGGCTTGAGTCGGGAAGCTTCCAACGTGAAGGCCCCACAGCCAAGTTCAAAAGCCAAGTTCTTAATCACCATTACCATAGTGCTCCTCCCTGAAGTGCATACGGCCATGGGTACACAGACCACCTTGTACATAAGTCGAAGACCAGCTTTCCTTTAGTCCCCGATGCGTGATGTTCCCACACATGCCTTCTTCATCAGCCCAACATAGCAGGGTCTGAGGTAATAAGAGCTCAATGAAGAGCCAAGGAGGCTAGTGACTGACACACCCATCAACACTCAGTTGAGAGGTGACATTTTAGTTATGGTGGGCCTGGCGGGGATAAGCTAGCTGACCTCCAGCCTGGTGGTGCCTGCCTCCTGGGCTATTCCTTGCAGTTGTGGGAGCACTGGCAACTAGATACACCCTTATGGAGCAGGAGCATGAAGGACTTACAATGCTCTGAGGACTGATCCCTAAGTGTGCCACTCACCCCAACTCACCCCAGGCTTGACCCATAAACATCCCATCTCATCCCAAGACTGACCCATAAGTATCCCACCTCATTCCAAGACTGACCCATAAGCACCCCACCTCACCCCAAGACTAACCCATAAGCACCCCGCCTCATCCCAAGAGTGACCCGCCTCATCCCAAGAATGACCCATAAGTACCCCGCCTCATCCCAAGAGTGACCCATGAATGCCGCACCTCATCCCAAGATCCTGCTTGCTCTTCTTTCCCTTCCAGAGCACCACAGCCCTAGGAACTACATGGTGAGGTAGTTTAAAGCCAGAGAGAGAAAAGTCAGCTTTCCTTAGATACCCACTTGGAAAAAAAGCCCTTTATGACCAGAACATGTTTCAGTTTTTATATGTATTTAAAAAAAAACTTGTAATTTTGAAATCATTGAACACAGGGCTTTCTCTGTTGGGCGGAAAACATCACCTTAACAAATACAACAGGTATCAGTGGGAATGTTAAATTTGGCCTATGTCATCAGAAAGCACTCCCTCCAACAAGAATGCTGATGATGTGGGAATCTATACCTCTCTTATGCCACCGTCAGTTGGCATGGTTTGAATCTGAAATGTCCTCACTGGTTGGTCACTTGAGTGCTTGTTTCTTGAGTGTGTTATTTTAGGCTTCTGCAGAACCTTAAGAGCTGGGGCCTGGCTGACGGAAGTAAGTCATAGGAGTGGGTCTTTTAGAGCAATACCTAGACTGCTCTTGCTCTCACTGCTTCCTGGCCCACTGTGGTGGGGACAGCCATTGCCACTTGTTTCGCCACCACAGACTGTTACTCCATCCCCACTCCACCACTCTGCTTCTCAAGTATAAGCCATGATGAGACCTTTTGAGATCATGTGCCAAAGTAAATCTTTCCTCTCGTGAACTATCTGCTAGGTTCCTTTCGTCTCAGTGATGTTAAAATAGCTAGTCGGCCCATGAACCATTGTATTGAGCATGGCAAAACATCCCTAAAAGAGCAATAGTTACATTCATATCCTGGCAGTGACCAACAGTTCTCTAGTTGGACATAAGGCTAGCTCACCATGAGGGAGCCTGGTAATAGAAATCTAGCCAACCATCTGGGGCTAGTGAGAACAAGGGTCTTAGAAAGAACACACCACCCCCACTTCACTAAACTAGCCTAATCCCTAAATATATCCTAAAACTTACCCTTACACCCACGGATCAGTGGAGGTCTCACTCCTCATCAAAAAATCTCTTTGCAGCAGACAGAGACCATCACAGAAAAGCACAGTGAGTCAAATTGCAGAGATCTACGGATGGTGGGGTTTCTAGCCACAATGGATACATCTACAACCCCACGCTTACACCTAAGGTTCAGGGAAAATCTTGTACTAGGGGGCAGGAACATTGTAAGATCAACAGGAACAAGAAGTCTACTGTGAGGCTGTCTCCTAGAAATGACAGAGAAACTACAGTCATGGTACCACCACACTATGTCTGCTTAAACAAGACCGACCAGTGACAATACCAGTACACACGCTAACATGGCAAGAGGACATGTCACAGGGTCTCATCCGCAGACACAGAACCATAGGCGAAGAATAACTGCTGAGAGAGGGGGAGGCCCTAACTGGTTCCCCAGTAACAAGTGGTCCGTCCTAAAATTATGAATATACAAGCAACATTAAATGGACTCCGTGGGTTATAGTTCTATCTTTATGTGGCATATATGCCTACAACAATAATAATCAAAGAAAATAGACCATCAAATAAATAAATAAAAATTAAAGAGACTGTCAATTTGAAAGGGAGTGAGGAGCATGGGAGAGGTTGTTGGGAGGGGTATGAGAGGGGTTGGAGAGAGAAACAGGAAGGCAGAAAAAGATGTGATTATATTTTATTTAAAATTAAAAATAAATTTATATATTTTTATAAAGAAAAAGCTAATACATGGGCCAACTTCCAATAACAATCTGTTCTGCCATTTTATAGCTAACATTATATCGGGACCTTGATGTTTTGAAAAAGTTGTTTGAATTCCAGAAATAAGTCTACCTAAGGTTCTTGGAAAGCCATGTCCTTTCCCCGTTTGAAAATGGCATACTGCGGAGTGCTGAGCAGACAAGCTAGTTCATTCCCTTGGTTTCAATGCTAACCCAACTACTGAACTCCCAAGAACCCACAAACCTGTGTGAAGGGCTCAAAAGAAATGTGGGTGTCTGAGTCATTCAACTCTCCCTTGAGCAAGTCACAAACAATACAGACTTCCTGTAAAGTAAATGAAGAGCCTCTTTACAGTGCCCACCTCCCTGGCATGCCTGGTAAGCATCAGTGCAGACACCTGGCTTGGGAGTGATTCTCCCCTCCAGAAACTAGACATTTTTTCAAAGGGATGGGACCAACTCTCTGTTGAAATAGGATGACTGATGTACACTTTCTACTCGGTTTCTGCCTGACCCCCATGCAAAGTCACCTCCCAGGTGAGTCTTAGCATTTGGAGGTGCCTCTCTTGGCTTGCTGAAGTCAGGCTTTGGGAATGAAACCCCCACCTTTAGTCTGAAGATGTGGGGGGATGCTGAAGAGGGTCGGGTAGCCACTTCTGTTTACAGTGTGTACAGGACCTTGTCTAGAATCCTCAGGATGACCGCGGAGTCACTCACCCTGCCCACCTGCCACTTCTCGGCATCTGGTGGTCTATCCAACATGTCCCCCAATTAGAAAATGGGCTTCTTCACTGAATTTCCCACCTTCTCCTCCAGAGATTCATTACTCACATTTTGGGTTGTCATCTGATTTCTGAATTTATCACTATGAAGACACTCTTCCATATATGTCCCCAAATCAATCCAGTTAGAACTAAACTTCCTTTTATTAGAGAGACCAAATTACACCCTTCCCTTTTCACTTCACAGCCGCCAACGCTCCCTTTCAAGGTCACTTCCTCAGGTCCCACCCACCTGTCCCCCGCCACATTCTGGTTTCTGTTCACACCCCATGCATCAGGCTCCACATCATCACCCTCTCTCTGTTTCTAAATTCCACAGCCACTTCTCTGGCCTTATCTTGCTGGTCTGAGTGTGATTTCCATCTTTGGCAAAGCCCTCTCTTTCAACTGCCCTTGAAAGAGAAAGTTCTGACCCTTGCCCTCCTGACCCTTGCCCTCCAGGATCTCGGCCATTCTATAGTCCCACCAACAGCTGCCTCCCAGTGACTCACTGGTGAGAGTGCCACATGCCACGCTCTTGGCTCTACAGAGACTTCCAGTGTGATCCGTTTGTCTCAAGTTCACCTGCACCTGTCTCCCTTCTACACCAGACCCTGGTGCCACATCCTTGCAGCCAATTTCTTGGCTTCTTTCCTTTCAGATTGCAGCTGTGACCAGGTGAGTCCTGCCTCTTCGGTAGACTGTTCACAGCTCCTGTCCTCACCCAGGGAGCAGGTCCCTATCCACTCACTGGATCCCCCAAAGTCTCCTCATCAATACATCTTATGTTTCCAGATTCACCTCCCACCAAGCTCCCAGCCCAGACCTCAAGCTCTCGCTGGAGGGATCTCTCTATCAGAAATGCACAGGACTTAGCCCTGTTACTGTTCATATTGCAGCCCATGACGCATTGCTGCCTTAGAAGTTTCAGCTGTAAAGACAGGGTGAAGATCAACATCTAGTTGATGCAAGCGCCCCTGCATGTCAAGCTCCTGCTTGCCCCTCCAGTTTCAGCCCTGATCACTCCCCAGCCCCAATTCTCTAACATATGGGGGTGCTATTTCTCCCATCCTCAGATCCTACTGATGTACCCCCCCCAATCCACAGTGCTCACTCTGGTCACTAGCTAAATTCCAGTTGTTAAAGCTTAGATATAAAGTTCCCCCAAGGTCTATGTGTTAGAACACTGAGCCTCGTGGTGTAGTGTTGGTGAGGTTGTGTAACCTTTAGGAGTTGGTCTTGCTGGAGAAACTGAGTCCATGGGGTGGGAAGAACTTCAGATTTACACCTGGCTTCCCTTCCTCTTCCATCCCTGTGTTCTGGTCCACTGATATGAACAAGCAGCTGCTATCAGTTCCCATAGCAACAGGGGCACCCAACACCACGCCTTCCCCACAGCGATAGACTGTATTCCCTCAAACCATGAGCCAAAGTGGACAGACATATCTTCCTTCAACCAGCTCCTTATCAGGCATGATCACAACAACGAGAAAAGCAACTAACTCAGAGGCAACACAGCATCACGGGGTTTCAGTGTGGTCTTTGGAGTCAGGCAGACTGGTGGCAAACCCTAAGTCACCATTTACTAAGTGTGTGAACCAGGATGACTTGCCCAACTTCTTTGAACCTCAGTTTTCTCATCCATAAAATGAGGATAATAACAGTTCTGCCCTGCTGGGCTCCTTTAGGGTAAAGTGTAAAGATGCCTGGCCAGGTGGTATTCTTCCCAGCACTGTTCTTTGAAGACTACTTTGCCCTCCCTTTCCTCCCTTTCCCACACCGTACCCTGTGGATGTTTCCCACACGATAGCTCTGAACAACTAAAGGCCAGTGGCTGCCTGTTTCAGTACCTGGCATCTGTGCCCCTGGCAGTGCCAGATGCTTGATAAAAACTGTGTAAGGATCAAATCAAATCAAAAGCATCGCATGAGTTTCAGGGTACATAATGGTTTCAAGTATGACTGTTTGGAAAGGGACTGGGGGGTACCCACATCTTCGGTGTCTCCCCAGGTTCTTCCTGGCATGGCTACCACCATGCAGCACCTTCCTCCTTATCAGACTAGCTTCCAGAAGCCCCTCTGTCTCACTCTGCAACCTACTCAGAATTCCCACCAGGCCTCTGTTTGTCTCTTTTCCTGTCCAACAGAGTCTACCCACAGCCCTGGTCAGAGACCTATTAGATACCGTGCCCCATGGAAGTTACATCCTGAAGAACTACAGCAAAGGTGGGCATTATGATGCATGACTACACAGCTGCAAGATGAAGGTGACCACACAGCTGAGCCCCGGCTGGCTCTGAGGGGAGAGCTGGAGTGTTCAGAGGCAAAAGCTCCCGGATGCTTTACCTACCTTTCTTCCCTCTGCATTCTTCTAACTCCTCTATGTCACCAAGGGTAATAGCACAGTAGACTCCCCGTGGAGTGACCCAAAATTAGCATCTTAGGCCACTCCCAAACAGAATCTCTGTGGCTGAGGGCCCAGAGGTGAAATGCTTTTAACTCTCCAGAGAATTCTACTGCCGGGCCAGGGTCAAAGGCCAGCAGCCACACTGAGTTCCACCCATCTCCTTCACTGAGAACCTACATGGTGCCGGCACCATGGTAGGCTGGCAGTACCAGGTGACCAAGGCACACACCCTACTCTCTCTTCTGAAGACTCAGTGGGGCAGGGGA
Source organism: Microtus ochrogaster (assembly GCF_000317375.1). Classification (NCBI taxonomy): domain Eukaryota; kingdom Metazoa; phylum Chordata; class Mammalia; order Rodentia; family Cricetidae; genus Microtus; species Microtus ochrogaster. The sequence goes on along the minus strand of NC_022015.1, from coordinate 3,839,646 downwards.
GTATCACACAGGACAGAGGCCAAGCTGCTGGCACTTTCTTCGGCCTTGAATTCATTGAGCCTTCTATGTGTTCCTCATCCTGCCTGGAAAACCAGCATGGGGACATCCTAAGGAAAAGGGAGATGCCCTTCATGTCTTGTCTCTTCCCAGAGTGACCACTTCCACTTCGCTTTTGAGGGTCCCACTGGCACTCAATTGATGTTTAGAACTCAAGTGACTGAGCTCCACGTGCTATGCTCTTTTTCTGCCCAATTCACCTCCTGATGAGCTGTCTTTGAAATCTCAGTAGGGTCATCCTCACCCCCACCCCCGTGAGTAGCTGATACATTCATTGGATGAATAAATGTTCTCCAGTAAAAATGTATCTCAGGAAGGATGGTACTTTTTCTACCTCTAAATTTTTAAATTTGGATCATGGACTTTCACCTTCAGTATAATTCCCTGGTGTGTGAGTCCATGCCTTTGCTGCCCATGCCATCATGGATGTAAATAGCACCTTCCTGGACCTCAGCAGTCAGCTGGCCCCTGCGAACATGCTGAGGCCAGGAGAAGGGACAGTACCTGTCTGTTCCTTCCATTAAATGTCCACCCAGGTAGCCATGCGTCTGGCCACACCCTCCCTCTCATCTTTATATAAGGCTCATACACATCATCCAGCCTTTATGAGCAGATGAAGCCATCTGCACAGACAGGTAGTCCCTTTCTGAGTCAGAAGGGACTCCTGAGCAGCTTAAAGCCTACTAGCATGTCAGTATATTGGAATGGCAGGATCTAAGGTATCAGTGTGAGCTCCTCTATGCCTCAGAGAAGCCAATGGGCAGAGCAAGCACCCCCATGGTGAGGTTTCTATGACATGTGTCCAGCAGTCGGGCGTCTAGTCCCGAGGGTTGGACAAGCAAAAGGAGCTGCCTGAATGAACTCTACCCTGCTCTGCCATGGCCGGCTCTCCCAGAGCCATGTAATTGCTATTCGTGTTTGTTTTAAATCCGAAAACCGGACTTGAGGTCTTGAGGAGTTGAGGCTCAAAGGTTGGCTGCCCTTCTCTGGCACTTCCTAGGAAACAGATTCACTGTGCAATTCCCTTTGCTCCAAGGACCAAATGGATTTCTTCTAAAGTGTATGTTGAACCCTAGATAGCAGGTGGGCAACTCAGTCTGGACCTATTCACTTCCTTTATGCTTCTGTTGGGAAGAAGAGAGCTTTGCTTGTTGCTCATCCATCCAACACACTCATTCATAGTCATCGATCTAACCATCCATCCATCCACCCACACACTCTTTCATTCATAGTCA
>NC_022015.1:3802237-3838129 GCF_000317375.1 Microtus ochrogaster | reverse complement strand
CCATCCATCCATCCACCCACACACTCCTTCATTCATAGTCATTGATCTAACCATTCATCCATCCATTTACTCATACACTCCTCATTCATCCATCTCTCTACCCATCCATTAATTTATACATTCATTCATACATTTATCCATCAATCCATTCTACAAACACTGATGAGGATGTGCCAACTAGTGTGCTAGCAGTTCCCAGACACAACCCCAAGAGAGCAAGCCGATCACACACAGGCAGATGAGGTAGCTCATCTCCAAGAAAGTCCTCTTTCCCTTCACCAGGGCCACAGAGCTCCCTGCCTGTGGGAAATGGGCTGTGTTATTGTTGGCTGGCATTACAAAAGTCTGCGCAGAAGAGAGAGAGAGACAGAGAGACAGAGACACACAGACAAAAGCAGCAGTGGCCCACTCCCTTCCTGGGCAGGAAATGGAAGCCACTGAGAACTATTTCCCCCAAAGTCAATTAGGCTGTATAAAGTATAAAGGCTTTCTCATCAGATGGGGTGAAATGCCTGCCTGCAATCCACTCGCTGTGACCTGAGTCTGGAGGAGATTGCTACCTGGACAAGCTTATTCATCAAGTACTGGGGTTTGAAAGTCAAGTAGCTACAAGGCTGGTTGTTAAGAGCAACACAGACTGGGGGGGGGGGGCGGCAACAGACTCAGGATGCTGACTAACTCTCTTGGAGACACTCAGAGGCCACATCTCCTGAGCTTGGAGATGTTAGGATAAACGAACCAAATTCAGCAAATATCTTGACATTTACTGGACTGAAGTAGCTCTCAGTGACTCAGTATCCACAGCCCCAGGAAAAGGACCACAGAGTGGAACCAAATATCTATTTTCCATGGTAGAAGGGAGACATAATGCATTTGTGTTTTCTCAGAGAAGGTGCTGACCTCTCTCCTTGGTATGTGGTTCATGCTCTGAAAGACACAGGCACCAAGTGCTCTTTCTTCATCAAGACAAAAAGTCAGGGCTGCCAAGCCAGGCATAGCAGCACATGCCCCTAGTTCCCAGGCTAAAGCAGCACATGCCCCTAGTTCCCAGGCTGAAGCAGCAGGAAGACAAGTCCAAGGCCAGCTTGAGCTGTGTAGTGAGACTCTGCCTCAAAACCAGATAGCTCAGATGATTTTTCACATGCTCAAGGCCCTGGGTTCTGAAGTCCATGCCCCAGTACTGCGAAGAAAATAAAAAAATAAAAAACAAAACTCCAGAGGCAACAACACATCTCTTGATAGGAAGCCACCAAAGCCATAGACTCTAGATTGCTCTCCAAGGGCTTTAGAGACTGGCTTTAGAGAAATGCCAGTCTCTAAAGCTGGTTTCCAGGAGGCAGACCTCAGTAAGATACTGGGAGGCACATCCATGCCAGAGGGATGAATTCTTGGGGGGATTCTTTGTCCTCATTATCCTTCTCCACTCAAAGGATCTGGATTTTTCTTCAATTTCTAGCTTGCCCTTGTGACGAACATTCTGCTTCCTGGGTAATGTTGCCTTGCAAATGATCATATAATTATATTGGCCTTTTTGTAAAAAAATTAGTGTTCTTACCCATGGCCCAGCTCCTGTAGAATTATGGTGTGGCCCTGTCTAGTATGTAGCAGTCCTGGGAGGGACAGTCTGTCATGAACTCACAAGGATGTTTGAACTCAGTTTATTTGGCATGAGAAATCCAAGACAGTTTAAATATGAACCGTCAGTGTGGGATGTCTCTCCTCGCTGTCCTTGCCTACCAATAGCCACTTTCACCGCTGCAAGAGACCCAGAAAGTAGAAAAGGGACACAGGCCGCCTGAGGTCTCACTCTGTATTCCAGATACACAGGACTCCATACGCACGGAGACGTCACGCCCGGAGGGCTGACGCTGCTCTCTAGGGTCTTCTATGGTGGCACGTATTTGGAAATACTTTGACAGTCTAGTTCAAACCCTGGTGGTTCCATGGATGCTCCGTTCCTTGTGTTCTCAGTTAAGAGGAAAACACCCTTACAACCCTCTCCAGTCACAAACACAGAAAGCACTCCTTCCCACCCGACCCTTTCCTCGGACAACCCTCCACCTTCTCTGTTCCACAGTCTCCTGAATCGTTCAGTCCTCACAGGAGGGAGGACAAGCAAAACGGTGCGAGCAAACCTAGGCTCATCCAACAAAAGGAGTGCAACACAGACCCTTCTTTTCCTGCCCTCTACCCTCGCTCATGCAGAAGTGCAGAGTCAAGAGGAGTCCTCAGAAGAGTGAGACCCCCCTGCCTGGTTCACAAAGACCATCACAGCAATGGCACAGCCATTGGCTTCTCACCCTGAGAGCCTCTCTGGGAGGCAAGCACAGGCTGCACTCAGTACAGCCCCAGAACAAGGCTGCCTCACAATCGAGCCATGTGGCTATTATCCAAATGACAAACCCACAGGAGACCGCCAGAGCTGAAGCTGGGCTTTATTCCCTTCACTTGTCTTTAAAATTGACCATCTACCCCAAGGCACACCATAAAACAGAATCCTGCTGACTCCGAGTTGCTAGGTACAAAGTGCTAGCCAAACAGACCGGAAGCAGCTCCGGCTCCCCACACTGCTGTGCCTGAGTTTTATTAGTTCTCAATAAACAACAAGGTGGGGCCTGGCTAACACCTTAGACAGCCAAGCTCAGGGTCAAAGAGGCAAGTGGAAGGCATGGAGCTTGAGCTCATGCAAGAAAGGAGTCGGGCTTTGGGAGAAAAGCCGGCTGGGGAGGCGTGAAGATGTCTCCACGCTCACTCCTGCCACCCGCTTGCTTCCTGGGATTCTTTCAGTCTTGTCTCTGGGCCTTGGGTTCCCTATTCACAAACGGGAAGACTGGGTTAGACCATCTGTAAGAGGAGACTGGTTGGACCATCTGTAAGTGAAGACTGGAAGTTCTTCTAACTTGAGCACTCTGTACAACTGCAAATCTTAGCGACAGGTTCCTTTCGGGGTCCTTCCCATCCGGTGTTAGCTGTCTGGCTAACCTCTGTCCTCTTTTTACCAAATGTCTGTCACCCTAAACCCTGGCCACAGTGTCTGCCACTTTCCGAGCACACATTTATGTCTTTATTTAGTGGTGCTCATCATGGGGTTTGCCCATGCTGGGAAAGCATCCCTGAGCTATATCTCAGCCCTCATCCCATTTTTTACTTAAACACGGTCTTACTAAGTTGCCCAGACTGGCTTTAAATTAATTGTAGCCTCATTGGCCTTGAATTTGTAATCCCTCTACCTCAGGCTCCTGAGCGGCTGAGATCATAGGCCTGAGCCACCAGGTCCAATGGGACATACATGGATCTAATCTACATGGGAAGTAAAAAAAAAGACAAGATCTCCTGAGTAAATTGGGAGCATGGGAACCATGGGAGAGGGTATAAGGGGAGGTAGGATGAAAGGAGCAGAGTAGAGAAAAAAAATAGCCCAATAAAAATAAAATAAAATAAAATAGCTAGATGGGAACAAGCCTAAGCTAAGGTGAAGTTTTAATAGTTAAAAAAGAATATACTTATTACCCTTTGGTCAATAATGGCAATAATATTGAGAGTTTATTAATTATTAAGAATAATTCTTAATTATTAAGAATATATTTATTTCCCTCTGAGCAATAAAGTCCGGGAACCTGGGACACTGAAACCTTGGATATTCATCATCTCCTACCAGTCCCATGCCTGTCTCCCAACCAGTCTCTCTCCTTAAAGCTCCAGCACCTCTTCCAAGAGAAAGTCCCCCTGAAGCCTGGCAGGAGGCCAAGGCAACAACAGGCTGCTCTTATCTGAGCTCCGGCATATCCTTGGGTGGGGCTGGGAGATGTGGCAGACTACACAGGCCAGGGGGGAAGAGCTTACAGAAGCAAGCTCTCCTCCGAGGAGGTGGTGACAGGGCGAGAAGGCAGTGTAAGAGTGGGCACTGAGGACCCCTGAAGCTTGGGAGGCTCCTTCAAGATACCCCCCCCCACACACACACATCTCCCTCATTTCCTTATGAAGAAGGCAGAAGAAGCACCCTGATCTAAGCCGCGACCAGTGGATCACACAGGGATCTCTGGGGCTCAGCTCACTGCTTTTTCCATTCAACTCCGTCGACCTCAAGAGTCTAATGAGGCCAGTAGACCTGCTGCAGATGCTAGGAAATACAACCCTGGGGCCACTCTCGGGCATGCGTGGCCAGGGAGATGTCATGATAACTGCCTCCTCATCTCATGGGTTCCTTCCTGACTCCGTGGGCTTCTCCTATTCTATTGAAAAATTATATGTCAGGCTCTTGACGCACACATTTAATCCCAGCACTTAGGAGGCAGGGGCAAGTGGTTCTGCCTATTTAGCAAGTTCCAGGTCAGTCAGGGCTATGTGGTGAGACACTGTTGCACACATATATATGTGTGTGTGTGCATACATACACTTATTTCTCTCTGCGTCTATGAAAATGTACATACACTACAGTACACCTGCGGAGGTCAAAGCGAAATCCGTGTTAGTCTGCTCTCTTTTTCTACCGTGTGGCTCCTGGGTATTGAACTCGGGTCATCAGGCTTGGTGGCAAGCACCTTACCTACTGAGCCATCTCGCCAGTCCTTCAACCTAGTTTTCTTTGTTCATTCTCCAGCGCTTTGCGGCAAAATCATGGGGAGATCAGAGGTCAGCGAGAAGAGAGAGTTGGGCCTCTCTGTCCCTCCACAGCCCCAAATAGATAAGATACACACACTATCTCTCTTTTCCTGGTCTTGATGTCCAGAGAAAGTTTGGTGGGGGGAGGGTGACATGAAAGCCAATTACCCCACTGGAGATCTGTCCCGTTTAGATGGAGAACATCACAGGTGGGCAATTTCAAGGTCATCACAAGGTGTAGGACAACAAATAAAAGGGTTTGCCTTTACAGATCTGCTAACAGGAGGAGGACGTGTCAGGGAAGTCAAGGAGTTAATTATTCAGAAGCATGACCCAGTTCCTGGGGGTGAGACCGGGCGAGAAGGAAGCTCACTAGTCACTCCACCACGGCAAGCAATCCACACTTCATGGGGCAGTGACTGTTGACCGCTGCCCAAGAAGACCCATTTATGCCTAGATGGCCCTGCCAGACCCTCCGGGATTTAGATACAGCTGGAGTTCAACAGAGAAGAAAGAGAGTTCAGGGAGTTGTGAGCAGCACAGCGCCCCAGCTCAGCCCTCCGATGACGCTACCTGGGCAGGCTGCAGCGTGCCTAAAGCAACTTTCTTCTCATCTGGACAATGCGGGTGAATTCACCTGCCTGATGGGGAAGATGGCATGGTCTTTGTAAACGGCAAAACGCAGCGTGAACTCGGAGTTTGAGCTGTCATCATGTAACACCGCACACTTTCTCTGCCCTGGAGAAATGTGTAATCTGGGCATGTTTTGGAAAACCATCCAAGGTACCTATTTGGCTGACATCACATTCTCTGTAATTTGGGCAAATTGTATGTTTCTACTTGGCATCAGAGACGGAGCTGGCGGGTGGAGTTCACATCAGAGCTTGCCTGGCCCTGTGTCAAGCTGGGACTCAATGAATGAGCCAGGAAAGGCCCACAATGCAATGTGGGAGGAGAACACATGGTCACTCAGAAACAAAACAAGACAATTCATGGGCTCATGAGAGGAGGGAGCTGGCCAGAAAGGCACACACGCTCACCCCACACTGGCTTCAGACAATGCTGGACTTCACTGCTTGCTGCTGACTCTCCACAGACACACTCTAGGCGCTATATGTCTTCAGGGGTGGCATCTCAGGCTGGCATGTGCTGGCCAATCCGGACCTCTCTGCCTGAGCCTGCATACAATCCTAGGAATCAGAACTCTACAGCAGCTTTCCCTCGAGTCCAGTCAACCTCCCATCTTGCCCCTTGTGGGTCCTCAGTGCGTGCCAACCCAGCCTCTAAATGCATCAGCCAGTGTGCCACCAGCTGTCACCCTAGCCCTAGACTGGATCCTGTTGTTCTCCCCCAACCTTTACCCTCCCCCCACCAACAAAACTGAGCTCTCTTCTAAGTCCTGAGCATTCCTGTGGGAGAGACCAGGTCACCCCTCTGCCCCTCCCTGTGTCCTCCAGCTCAGGACCCTCTGTATGTTCCAAAAAAGGCAGACACCGGGTCTCAGCATGTTCTCGAAAGAGAAGTAAAGGAAGAGGAATCAGGGAATGGAAAGGAGGCCACAGTGTTTGTCCATCACTACTCTCCACACCAGTTTTAAACCTGCAGAAAGTCTTTTCAGGCTGGGCCTCAGTTTCCTTGCTTGATAATGAGGGATTTGTTCTAAATCTCTCTCATGATAAAGATTGCTATTACAGAAGCCAGACAAACCCAGAACTCCAGCGATAGGAGGCCTGGTCCTTAGGAGTGTGTGACCTGGGGCAAGCTCCCTGGCAGCCTGTGATTTGTTGTATCAGACACAGCCACAAACAGGGGGCTATAATACAACTGTCCTGCATATGGAGTGCTATACGACTGAGTTTCGGGGCTCATAAGGCCTTAAGTGGATTTGGGGCTCATATCCTTGAACAAATGCCTTCTACCCACCTTCACTGTGCTGGTCATGCCCAGCTCAGACAGGGAGGCTGAATGATGGCTCCTTGCCCCAGAGGTTCCCTTGGCCTGTAGGGGAGAGCCAAATACAGACACCATACTGGTGGGTCTGAGGAACCCACAAAGTACGATGGGAAGACAGGCGTTTCACCAGCCTCTCCTGAGCAAAGAAAGCTTCTTAGGGGAATGGCATGTTCTGGACACGGTGAGCTGCTTCAGGATGGTGGGAATGGAGCCAGAGTGGAGGAGAGGCAGAAAACGAGGCAGTTCAGTGAGAAGCGAGAGGGGGGGTGTGAAGGCCATTAAGACAATCAGCTATGTCTCCTCCATGGAGGGCGACCCTGGCCTTCACACTATCTTTACATTAAGGTTGCTTTAGTCTAACTGAGAAAGTGCCAGAACTTCTAAACTCAAGACAGAATGAAAGCAAGTCCAACTGGTATAAAACTTAACAAGTTATGGATGTATAATCTGTCCCATTGCCTAAGGTGGAAAGGTCCCCAAGGATAAATCAACTAGAAAGCTACGGAGTGAGACTGCTGAGCAGGGCTTTCCTAATCAATTTATTATGTTGGCTTCCAGTGACCCCCTCCCCCACAGGATCTGGTTACATCCTAACTGTTGCTGCAGGAAATGCTTTCACACCTGCTTGGAAGAAAGAGTTTAGAGATATAAAATATGACTAGTGATTTATTTTCACGTTCAAAGAAAATGCAAATGTCTCAGGGACTTGGAGAGGATGAAAATCGAAGCAGATGTGAAATCTGAGATATGTAGAGGCAATCCCCATGCTTTGGAGAAGCAGAAATTCTGCTTTTACATGCACACACACACACACACACACACACACACACACACATGCACGTGTGCGCGCACACACACGCGCATACACACACGCCATGAGTGTTCTCTTTAGCACATAAAGAGGCATGTTTAGAATGCCAGGAGGAAGGATCCCCTGCCTGGTTGCTCACATAACTCATGAGAGGAAACTCACTATTTATTGAGTACCGGTGGAGTTAGCACTGCCAGGATCAGACATGATTTTATCCCAGAAGCTCTGCATAGATGAAGAGCTTAAGTTGGAAGTCTGGGTGGCACTTGCCTTGACCCTACAACACGGCAGGGTTCAAGCCCAACACTCAGGGTCCCTTCGTCCAAGCTGCGGTGCCCTGAACACGAAGGCCTGGTGCAGCTCTAGTGGCACAGCCTGTGAGGTTGGCATGCTCTGAGAGCAGTCACCTGTTCGGGAGCTAACACCCTGCCCATCATCATCCCCATTACCATGCCCACAGTCCTCAGGGCCTGTGCCAACTGATGAACAGGCTAGCCTGCCTTGGCTACATTCTATCACCCTGAGCTGTAGGCTTGGTACTGATGCCTCATGACAGCAGTCAGTCATGGGCCTCAGTGCATCTGGCCTGCTTCTCAAGGGAAACTTCCGGGAGCAGTGGGTAAGAGAGCTAGACATCCTGTATCTGGAAGTCTACTGTTAGGCTAACCAGAGTTTTAAAGCTTTGTATCACATCCTGTTCCCTAGAGCTCATGAGATCGATGAAGAACAGCAAGGAGATGAGGGGCTCTTTGGGAGGTCTGCTTGGGTTGCTTTCACAGTGGTAATGAGTTGAACATGCCTGGGTCAGGGAGACAACAGTCAGTTTCCCAGAGGCCTGGGAACGCTGTGATCCAGCCACTCAAAAGAACAAACAATGCCTACATTCTGACCAACAGTCAGACATACCCTACATATCACACCTGACCAGAAGGTCCCAAGATCCATTGCCACATCTTCATCTTCACAATAAAAGGGCTTGACATAACTGGCGATTCCTTCACCACTGTGCCCTTTTGGCTGCCCACCGATCCTGGCTTTAGAAACACAGGTGACTGGTAATAGAGTGGGCATGGAATCACCCATAGAACAGGTTTTGCTCTGACTAGTCACTATGTTCTGCGTTGGCAAATCCTCCTACCTGCCTTGGAAAGAGCTAGAGTTATGTCATGTGCTTGAACCAAAGTCCCAGCTAACACTAACCCCAGTAGTCCAAGGCTCCATGGTGGAACAGCATAAGTCCAGGCCCATACTTGTTCCTTGACACACAAAACCTCCCTTTGTGATCAGTCGGATGAAGAAACGTCATCTCCTGGGAACTTGACATCACGCCAGGAAAAGCTAAGAAGCAGGAGGCTTCTGGTTTCCCGTGGACTTGATTTGGGGGTGCATGTGTCCCTGTGGATCCCAGGAACTTGAGAAGCCCAAGGGAGATGAACTCAGGGGGGTCTTCCTCTCTGATGTGCTCCTCATCTAGCTGTGTAAAGTCTGAGTCCTCCTCAAGTACTCCATGCACTTAGACTGGGCCTGGAATGTTCCAGGAACTTAGGAAATACTTGTTGAATAAAGGCTGGGGGTGTGGCTCAGTAGGAGAGCTGCTTGCTTGGTATGCGCAAGGTCTCGGTCCAATCCCCAGTACCATGAAGAAAAATGGGGTGGGGAATGAATGAGTGTAGAACCCGGTTATCCTTTATCACATGGGCTGGCCCAGGAGCCACTTGGGATGAGTTCAGTTAGACGCATCAAGGCAGGTTCAGACTTCAAAGCAGCAAGCAATGAGAGAGGGCTCCACACCCCAGCCTGCTGGACAGAGGACAAAGGCTCAGACTTTGAGCCAAGTCTGGGATTTACCTCAGGCACCCAGGAGCCTCTGATTGAGCAAGAGAAATGTCTTCATCTTAATGTTTCCCAGTCAACATCTCAGGGGTTCCAGTCTGGTTCCTTTCACATAGTTAGTGGCCTTGGAAGAGTCACAAGCTGATGCTAGAAGCTGAGGCTGGATCTCAGTTGTCACGCTTCCCCGACACACACTGCCTTCTGGCTTCCATCCCCAACCCCACATAAAACCAGACATGGTGGTGCATGCCTGTAATCCTAGCCCTTAGGAGGTAGCAGCAGGAGGCTCAAAACTTCAAGATCATCTTTGACTACATGTGAGTTTTGAGGTCAGCCTGAGACCCATGAGTCCCTGTCTCAAAAAACAATTTTTTTTTTTAAAATTTAAAATGGATCGAGTTTTAGTCAGCACCTCATGAGGATAGCTGGAACGTGAGGGGAGATAACAGGTAAAGGACTCAGCCCAGCACTGGCTCTCAGTATGTGCCTGGGAGTGGCAAGGCTGTTACTACCTGCATTGGAGTGAGGGGCAGGGACATGGCTGGAACCCTCTGCCTGACCTAATCCTTCCAGAAGAAGGAGGAAGCATCCTTGGGAAAACTGTTTAACCGTCCTGTTTCAGTCTCATGGCACATAACTTTGCAGAGTAATAGACTTACGTAAGCAAGAACCTTAGATTATTAGCCATCACTAAGTAAGCATGAGGTAAGACTTAGTGATCTCCTATCTTCTCATAACAGATCCCACCCCATGTCCCATCCCTTAGCCCAAGATGGAGGCACAGGGCTCAAGGCTGAGCATGCATACAGTTTGCTCTGAAAAGTCCCTGGAACATCTGGTTCCCCTAGGTCAAGCCACCCCTTAGGCTGGGTGGGGTAAGTTGAGGGCTGCCTGCCACTGAGGAACACCAGAAAGGGGACTACGGCTGAGGGAGGCCCTCAGTCAGTCATTCTCCTTCCAGGGCTGGATGCTTCCTAGCCTCCCCTCGCATCTTCCGACAGACTCCCTTCTGACGACAGACTCCCTTCTGACGTAAGCTCATTTGGGTAAGCTCCTGTTCCTTAAATGGAGAATCCTGACAAACAACAGACCCGAACAGGTGGCTGCCTCGTCACCACCAAATCTGCTCAGGAAGAAGAGCTAGCTGTCCATCCTCCTCGAGACCCCGACAGCCAGGATAGAACAAACAGGTGCAGCAAGGTATCTGTAAGCAGCAGGGAGGGGAGGCTACTGCAAGCCTGGTCCCACAGTCCTTGGCAACAACCTGGCCTCAGACATTGCCCTAAGTATTTGGAAAGCAGAAAGAGAGAAATATAGAAGGAAGCTAGAGTTGATTTTCATTGACTTCAAATAGGTACCCACCCCTCAAAATTAAGATAGCTATTGAATATAGCTCTTTGGAGGAGGAAGAAAAGGAGAAAAAAAGGGAGGAAGGCAAGGGAAAGTGCCCCCATTGGAGTACTTGAGCCTCCACCATCATCCTGAGAGCCAGGAGATCATTTAGTCCCCTTTCCAGGCGAAGACACTGAGGCTCACAGAGATGTGTAACCAAAATCACCCACCACCAGGCTCACGCCTCTGCTCCCCAGATCTTGTCTTCATTCTAATTCCCTAGCCTGGGCTCTGCTTCTCACACGGCTCATTTCTGCTGCCACTAATCCATGAACTCAGAATGGCCAAGGGACACTGGTGGTGTTCTCTCTTCTCTGACCAGCTGACACCAGAAGTGGACAGAGAAAGACATGAGAGGTATCTTCAGCTACCCCAAGTGTGTTTCAGGGCACACGTCTCTCCACCAAAGAGTTTTTAATGCTAGGAGCTGGAAAACAGTTCAGTTGCTTCGGTGTTTGCCACCAAAACAAGAGGACCTGAGTGTGACCCTCAGCACCCACGTACAAAACAGGACATAGTGGAGCGAATTTGTACTCCCAGCACCGAGGAAGCAGAGGCTGATCCGTGGGGCTCTCTGGGTAGTCAGCCATCTTACTTGGCCCGTGAGAGACCATACCTCCAAACACAAGGTGAATGGCCCATGGGGAATGACCCCTAAGACTTCTGGCCTCCACACACAGGCATACAGGAGCACTCATGAACACATGCGCACACACGTGCATAGGCATATATACCTGCACATACATGGAAAGACTTTTAACCTCAAAGGGCTCTGTGTGAGTCTCGGGAGACCACATGAGCTGTGTGTCTTAACCAGGTATACCTATCAGAGCCCTATGGGGAGTCAAGGTTTGTTTTTGTCTCAGCTGTCTGTCCCAGGAGAGTCTGTCTTAACAGGTAGAGACCGCAGTGCCTGGCACGTGGTACTGAGCTCAACAAAGTTATCTTTGCTTGATCTCAGCCCCAAAGATAATTTATTTTTCTATTTTTAAATAGATTGACCCAAGCCTTCAAGCCGAGTCTCTGACTTCTCCCCGGGAAAGGAAAGGGAGTTCTACTGGTAGGTTAGTTTTTAAAAGGATTTCATTATTTTGTTTGTTTGTTTGTTTTTAGACAAGGTTTCTCTGTGTAGCCTTGGCTGTCCTAGATCTTGCTCTGGAGACCAGGCTGACCTCAAACTCAGAGATTCACCTGATTCTGCCCCCCTCCTCCGAGTGCTAGGATTAAAGGCGTGCATCACTACCAACAAGGTTTAGATTTTAAAGGTTTATAAAGTTGCCAAAAATAATGAAATCTGTGGCCTGACAGCCAAAATGAAGAACCAAAACATACTAGCCCCACCTCTCCTGCAGCATTAGCCTCATGAGTAAGTATGTCCAGTTGCCTGCCTCCCAGTTCTCGGGAAGTCTAGCACCCCCAGTGCACACGGGTATACCAGACAGCCAGTGGGAAAGGCATGTCCAGGCACAAACATCTCCTGGCACAGAAGGGGACATGGCCACAGGCAGAAGTGGGAGCTTCCAACATTCACTGGAGAATGAAATTAGAAACCACAGTTTGGAATGATGTGAAAATCCTTCCGACCACAGCAATGGTAGGAGAAAATCACTGGGCAGGGTCTACACTGCACCTGAGTATAGAGGTAAGGGCAATAAGCCAAACCTGGGGGTCATTACCCTCCAATCCCCGAGGACATGCACAGCCCACAGCCTGCCTGGCAGCCAGAGGGAGCAGTAGCTGCCCCCACCACAGGGATCCCCCAGGTAAGTATTCCCATTCTCCCCCCCCCTTTTTTTTTCTCTCTGCCACTCAAACAATCAAAGAAATGGGCTCATCTTTCCTCATGGCCTAATCTGGTTCACTCCTGCTGGCTGGTGAGAACTGGTTATGGAGTGTAGCCTGGTGTTGGAGGAGGAAGTGGGAAGTGGGGGTTGGGGTTCAGGACGCAGAGGGAGTAGGAGGAAGGGTGCCCATGGAGAAGAGGGGCCCTAAGTCACATCAGCTCTGAGTGAAGAGCTGCCTTTTGCTGGAGTGGGAATTAACTCTTGGCTGCTTCCTCCCCACTGAGACCAGATTTCTGACAGAAGTGACAGCAAGGAAGGATTTATTCTGGCTCGCAGTTTAAAGGAAACAGTCCATCGTGGCAGGGAAGGCATGGCAGCTGGGACTCCATTCGTGGCAGCGGGAGGTTGATACACGGCTTGACAGATCAAGAAACAGGGATCTCTACCCAGAAGTGGATTTGGTTTTGAAACCACAGTCCCCATTTCTACTGTCTACGAGGTTGGCCAACTAGACCTCCTGTGCCAAGGCTGTGCAGCCTCTCAGGACAGCACCACCCTCTGGGCACCAGAGCTCTGCAGGAGACATAGCATAAGCAAACCATAACAACTAAGATGTGAGGATCAAAGCTGCCATGTGGACTCCCTTCCCAGAGAGGCTGGAGCTGGGCACAGAGCACTGTGCTCAGAGCATTCTATCCAACGCTTTCAATGTGTGCACAGGCACTGCACGCTCCCTTCACACGAGGACGCCGAGACCGAAGAAACTCAAGCATCTACGCAAAGTCCCATACCTTAGGAGGAGCAGAGATAGAGCGTGTGCCCTGGCAGGGTACACTCCACTAGAGTCTCAGCCTCTGCTTGGCAGCCTGGGATATGGTGGGTGCTCAAAACATGTCCATGGGAAAGAAAGCCCCACTCTGGAAGCTGCTAAGTTCTGAGACGGCGGCTGCTGGCTCCCACCACGGAGGCAGATGGAGAACGGGTAGAAGGAAGTGTAAAGAGCCTCTCTGAGGCAGGCAGGCTGGAGTCGAGCCTGGGAGGAGGAGGATGGGGAAGGGAAGTGTCGCAGGGCCACAGCTAAAGGCCGAAACAGCAACAGTGTTGTGTTGGTGTTTTACTTTTTGCTCTTTGCGGGGCCCACTACCCAGATCTCAAAGAAACCACTCACATAACAAGAAGAACCCTAAGAGAGACATACATGAATCCCCCTGTGAAGGGGAAACAGACAAGATCTCCTGAAAAAAAAAAAAACTGGGAGTATGGGGTGAAGATAGGAGGGTGGAAAGGGAGAGGATGGGAGAAAGGGAGAGAGGAGAACATGAGGGAATGGAACGCTCAAGAAGGAGGAAGGAGAGAGAGAGAGAGCACGAGGAAACAGATATCTTGATTGAGGAGCCATCAAAGGGCTAGTGAGAAACCTGGCACTAAGGAAATTCCCAGGAATCCACAAGGATGACCCCAGCTAGGACTCTAAGCAACAGTAGAGAGGACGCCTAAACTGGTCTTCCCCTATAATCAGACTGATGACTACCTTAATTGTCATCAAAGAACCTTCATCCAGCAACTGATGGAAGCAGATACAGAGATCTACAGCAAAGCACCGGGCCGGGCTACCTGAGACCAGTCCAAGAGAGGGAGGAGCGATAACATGGGTAAAGGGGTCAAGACCATGATGGGGACACCCATAGAAACAGCTCATTGACTCTGGACTGATAGCGGGAAACCTGCAGAGGTCCAAACTAGGTCCACTGAATGTGGGGACAGTTGTGAGGCTTGGGCAGTCTGTGGGGCACTAGCAGTAGGACCAGCATTTATCCCCAGTGCTTGAATTGGACAGCTTGGATCACATTCTCTTTGGAGGGATAACTTGCTCAGTCTAGGTACAGATTATTCCTAGACTATACTCAGTTTAGGTATATAGGGGGTAGGGCCTTGGTCTTGCCTTGAAGTGAAATGTCAGACTTTATTTACTCCCCTTGGGAAGCCTTATCCCTTCTGAAGAGTGGATAGGGAGGTAGGGGGGAAGGGTGGGGTGGGAGGAGGGGAGGGAGTGGGAACTGGTATAGCTATGTAAAATGAGAAAAAGATTGTATTAAAAATTCTTAATTAAAATAAAATAACCACTCACACAGAGGCTTACTCTTACTTTTAATTGCCCGGCCTAAGCTTGGCTTGTTTCTAGCCAGCTTTTCTTAACTTAAATTATCCCGACTACCTTTTGCCTCTGGGCTTTTTCCTTTTCCTACTTCTGTATATCTTCCTTTCACTCTGACTCCGTGCCTGGCTGGGTGGCTGGGTGGCCCCTGACATCCCCCTCCCCTTTTCCTCTCGTTGCTCCTTCTCTGAAGCCCAGATTTCTCCTTCTATTTATACTCTGTCTGCCTGCCATCCCCGCCTATCCTTGCTCCTGTCTCTCTATTGGCCATTCAGCTCTTTATTAGGACTGTCAGGTGTTTTAGACAGGCAATAAAAAAAAAAATCACAGCTTCACAGAGTTAAACAAAAGCCACACAACTTAAAATAACATTCCCCAACGGGGCACTGCTGGTGGGTGGGAGCAGGGGGGCTGTGAATGCTAGCAGGGTAGGGCAGCGTGGACACTGAGGGATAGGAGACCCACCTGAGATGGGGGTAGAAGGGATCTTAGCTCTTCCGTCAGAAACAATTCTACCAGAACCTCTGTCACCTAGAGCCTGGAGGCCCTCCAGCACCAGCTCCTTGGGGAACTTATGGAGGGTGTTCAGAGGCAAGTGTACGTCAAAGCCCAGCAGCTTCTCTTCCCATGGCAGGATGGAAACTTCATAGCAGGTGTGTTTGAGCTTCCAATCTGTGCTGCTCTGCTGACCTGCCAGGCACGGGTTCTAGCCCAAGAAGAGAAGCCTCAGCATTCAAGGTGGCCAGGAAGAAGAAGGGAGTGCTGCTTTTATCCAAGCTTGAGGTTTGGAGTCTCGTCCCCCACCTGCAACCATGGTGGGCTCTTCTCACTGCAGGGACTTAAGACCACTTTCATCGAACTGCCCTTTCCTATTGAGGGTCCCTGCCATAACATCTTACAAGTCCATGTTAAGGGCTGGTTTAGCCACATTGTAGCACTATTGCCTACTTCTCCCCCCAAGGAGGAAGCATTGCTACTGTCTCTGCTTCAGTCCCCAGTATTCTGTGGCCCCGGATAGGCCCTGGGCCTCACACCCATACTGTCCCTTCTCCACGGTGAAGCCTGGGCCCCTTCCTGCCCCCTCCCGCTTCAACTGCCAGGTTCCCCAAAGTTATCTCCAGACCCTACTGTCTCTGCTCCACACTGGGCCCTAAATGCCTAGTTCTAGCCCTGACCTCAGACCACAAAAGAGAAATGGGGGTGGCCAGTGATCAGCGGAGACCAAGCTGCCAGTGTGTTTGGTTCGAGAGAAAGCGAAGGCAGAAGGCTAACTCCTCTGCATGGCTGATGTGCTTTAATAACAATTGTTATAATTGCTACTTTTACTTTACTGAGACAGTGTCTCCCTCTGTAACCGAGACTGACCTAGAACTCATGGCGTAGCTCATGCTGGTTTTGAACACACCATGCTACCTCAGCCTCCCAGGGCTGGTACCACAGGTGTGCAGACCACACCAGGCTGCTTCTTGGCATTCTTCTGCTCGAGAACACTCACAGATCCATACGGCTTAGAGCCAAAGACCCCAGTGGGTTAAGGAGCATCTGCCGGGACTCAGATCCCCGTGGAACCCAGCTCGAACCCTCCCTGTGGCTCCATACCTTTCACTTGCCAACTTCAAGGGGCCGCTTTACAAGAGCCACCCTCCCTCACCTGGCAACCCTTCCCCTCCCCTGCTTCAGCCATCTCCAGAGCCCCCTCATCCCTTAGCACTGACCCTTCATTGCCCCCCTTTCCTCGGATCAGCTTCAGGAGCTGGGAAACAGGGTGCTGTTTGGCTTGCTGGTTATCCGCACATACATACACACCCCTGCCCCCTGTTTCATAAGCCCAGAGCTTAGAGCAGTGGCTGGCTTGTTTTAGAGCAGCGGTTCTCAACCTGAGGGCTGTGACCCCTAAGGTTAAACAACACTTTCATATGGGGTCGCATATCAGATATTTATATTAGGATTCATAACAGTAGCAACGGAATTGCATTACAGGGTTGCCACGTTAGGAAGGTTGAGAACCACGGTTTTGGAGGACTAGAGCCACCTCTTGTAACTACCCATGGAATGACTGAACAGGCCTGAGAATGTCCGGGGAGAGCTGCGCCTGTAGCTCAGCTGGTAGAATGCTTGCCTAGCATGCAGGGGGCTGATCCTGAGCTTCGTGCACACTAATCCTGAGCTGTATAAAGTCAGGTACAGTGGTGTACCTGTAAGCCCAGCACTCAGAAGGCAGAGGCAGGAAGAGCAAGAGCTCAGGGTTATCCTTGGCTACGTAGCAAAGCTCAAGACCAGCCTGAGCGCAGGCAACTTGACTAAGAAAACAAAGTGAAAATGTCAAGGGAAGAACCCTCCTGGGGGAGCCGTGGTAAACATGCGGCCAGCATGCCTCCTGCCCTCCTGCTCCTCAGCACGCTGCAGCTACCTAGATCAGAACAGATGGACATCAAACCCTGTCTGTCTTGCTGCACTGACCCTAGGGGTCGATGGGTACCTGCCCCGTCTTACATGTCCGGTGTCACTGACTCATAGAGTCTGTGCTTATTCCCACCTTCCTACCGGCTCTTTCTCTTCCCTCCAGTGTGAGCAGAGGGAGAGACAGACGCTTCGTGCTTCCTCTCATCCCACCTGCCATCTGCACTTCGCCTACCCCTCAAGATCCACATCAGACACCACCACCGCTTTCTCCCCTCCTCGGAACCTTTCCAGGCTTCCGCAGCCCAGAGAGAACATTCCTCACACCAAGGCCTTCCCTTGGCCCCCCATCGCCTGGACTAGCCATGAACTTCCTGGTGACGTTTCCCAAATCCCCCCCGCAGCCTGCTGCTGCACTTGTTTACACACACGTGTGTCTTGTTTTCCTGGCACTGTAAACTTTCTGGGAAGAGCTGCCAAACCTGATGAATCCCAATGTCCCCAAAGCACAGGGAACAAGCGCACAGTAGGGACTCGACGAACATTTCTCAGTTCACTTCTGGGTATAAACAAGCCACCTTCTCAACAGCCCCTCCCTACACTGGCCTCTCCCACACCCTCCATCTCTCCCCTAACCTGGCTGCTGCTCGCTTATCTGCACAGGCAGCTGTGGACCTGTGTCTTCAAAGGCTCCTGTAGGGCCCACCAAGTGGTTTGCAAAGCCCCGCAGGCCTGGAAAAGTGAAGTGTCTGGTTTGTTCTGGCAGGCCAGGGGTTCAGAGTGCAGTTCCCTCCGAGGCAGGAGCCTAGCAGAGGAATCACCAGGGCGGAGGTGGAGGTGACTCATAGCTGAAACCCACACTGGAGACTTGGCTTGCTGAGCGTGAGCTCTCAGCAAGCAGATGCTCTCAACAAGCCGACCTTACAAGGCCAGTGGAAGCTCCAGTGACTTTTCTTTTTGCAGGCAGGATATCACACTGTAGCCCATGTTGTCCCGGAACTCACTCTGTAGCACAAGCTAGCCTTGGACTCCCAGGGTTCCTCCTACCTCAGTCCCTCTGAGTACTGGGTTACAAGTGCCAGCCACCAAAACCTGCTTTCCAATTCCTTCTGCTGTGCAGGAAGATGAGTCAGGTGGGCTAGAGGAAGCCGTGTCTCGAAGGCGCTCTGTGTGAGGCTGGGCTGTACCCTGGAGGACAGAATGGTCTTCCCACTGCCTCTGCAAGCGCAGAAGGCTGCGGCAATTGCTCCACCCTTGAGTAGCTGAGGCCCAGGTGAGCAGGAATCAACAGAGGCCTGACTCAGACTTGAAACCACACTCTTTCCACATGGTCTCAACAACTCCAATTAGCTAATTATATACCCAGATTACCTGAGACTGTGGTGGTAGGGAGGGGGTAGGGAATATACTCACTGAGTTCTCAAATCCCAAATCCTGAAAGCTCCCCACCCACCTCAAGACATTTTCCCTTCTCTTGGGCCCTGGCTAGTGTGCCAATCGAGCAGATAGGCCGTTTTGAGCAGCCTCCTGATGATGCTCCTCAAGCATTTGCATGCAGAAAGCCAAGTCCACTCTTTTATGTAACCGACAGCTGACTTCCCCCACTGCTGTGGTCCCTTTAGCCTTGTACGAGACGGGCTCGCACTAGTGCAGGGGAGAAACAATATTCACGCGGAACGCCTGTGAGACAGAGCCCACAGGAGACAGGACTGAGGTGAGGGGTGCCTCAGGATGGAAGCCTCCGGTCCACAGCTAGTATGAATTCAGCTGAGCAGAGAGCTGCTGGTCCTGAGGGCCTGGTCGACCCCAGGGGCTACTGCCTAGGGCTCCCTGGCCTCTTGGAGACCTTCACCTTCTAGAAGAGGGAGGCAGCTTCCATGGTAACAGGACAAGCCTCATTCCTTAGTTTCCCACAGCAAAGACAGAGCCAGCGAGTGACCAGGACACAGGAAATGGGAAGGAAAAACAACCATTTCCTGTGAAGTTTGTGAGCCACAAAAGGGGAAGTTGGTACATGGGATCTGAGGACAACAGACCTTCCTAACAGCTGGGGGAGAAGAGAGCTCCTAGACCTGGCAGGGGCTGCAACTCGGAAATGTGATTCCAGCCTCCTGTCTGAGAAGAGGGAGGGAGGCAGACACAAGGACCTACCCCGGGGCGACACGGGGTGCACGCTCGGATGAGATGGGAACTTGATTTAGCTTATATGCTTTTCTTATTGTTGGTTACTGTTCTCTTTTTCACAGTTGGGGCTTTGAGCACTCTAGGGAAACACTCTACCACCGATCTCTGTCCCTAGCCCTGTTTTGTTTTTAAAGATGTCTAAACAGTTCTAATGAGTTCAAGTCCTCCAGGCCAATAAGCTCTAGCCCAGAGCACTGCACACATCTGGAGAGGAGATGCTTAATAACTCAGTGGCTTTTGTATCCGAGAGGCAGTCCAGTCCCAGACCTGAAAGTGGGCCCGGAATCCTAAGGGAACAGGGAGCATATGATGTCAAAGCAGGTGAAGAACTGTAGCAGTCAGATCTCAGCTGGTCACCAGTAGGAATCTTGTCATGGGTCAGAGAAGGAACAGGATGGAATCCATAAGGCAGCTGGAATTTGTGTCCCCAAAGCAAGTTGGCTAAAGTCTGGGGTTCCCTAAAGGGTGCTCTTAGCATTGCGCCATAAGGTTCTCTGAGAACCCTGTATGGTGGTGACCTGCGTGCTGTCTGGGGTCACTACATGCAAACCTGAAATCATCCTCAGAGCAAGGCTGCTTGGGATTTAACAAGTCAGCATTTAAGGTGATGCATGCCCACATCCCAGCGCTTGGGGCTGCTGGTTCAGGACTGCTGGTTCAAAACAGCCTGAACGACATATTGGAACCCTGCCTCAAGAGAAACAAGACAAAGTTCAAATTTAACCAGAATAGGAAACAGTGAGGGTTCACAGGGTAAAGGCACTAGCTACCATGCCTGCCCACCTGAATTCAACCCTGGGACCCACATGGTAGAGAGAGAGGACCCAAGCTTGCAGGTTGTCCTCGGACCTCCATGTGTGCTCTGTGGTAGGCACTCTTGCCTCCATCCACACGAATACACGAATAAATCAATAAAATGTAATTTAAAAATTAACCAGCATGATTGTTGAATCACAATCAACAGAGTCTTTTACAGACATGCTCACAGACCAAGCCGATAAAGACAATGACTCAGCTGAGAGTTTCCTCAGGTCACTCCGGTCTGTGTCAAGTTGACAGTTACAGCTGACTAGGGCAGGTCAGAGGTCAGAAAGAGATGCTGAAGAGCTGGACCTGAGAATGAAGAAAGCTCAGAAACACTGTAACCAATTTTATTCTCTTTTCATATGCACACAAGAGGAATACGGAATAAGCCAAGTTGCTGCTGCATGCCTTGGTATGTAGGAGGCTGAGATGGGAGGGTCGGGGCGGTCTAGTCTATACAGCAAATGAGTTTGAGGAGTTTATATTGCAGAAAGCTTGAGTTCCGGGCCAGCCTGGACTACAGAATGAGAATTGTACTCTCAAAAATCTAAACAAGCAAAACTCAGGCATAATATAAAAATATTTGTCTAATGTCTAATAGAGTAATAAATTTTAAATGACAGCAACTGGAATAAGTGAAGTTCTCGATGGAATCGGGTCTTTCCTCACCATCCAGTTCTGTGTCCAGTGGGGTACCGGCCTCACCAAG
This sequence comes from Microtus ochrogaster, assembly GCF_000317375.1. Taxonomy (NCBI): domain Eukaryota; kingdom Metazoa; phylum Chordata; class Mammalia; order Rodentia; family Cricetidae; genus Microtus; species Microtus ochrogaster. Next base: position 3,817,502 of record NC_022015.1, on the reverse strand, counting down.
AAGGCAAGCCTTGCCCATCTCTTCATTGCCTGTGACGGTGTCCCAACTGAGGCACTCTTTAGACATCCATTGCTTAAGGGCAACGTCACTTATGGAACAATACCAATGGGAGGCTTGAGGGCAGGAGGAACCCTGACCCAGAAAAAAGACCCCACTGGTGCGTCAAGTACTGGTGGCTACGGAGAACCCACTGCCCTATTTAATCTGCACACGCATCCTGTGAGGTAAATAATGTCACTAAACCCGACTGAAAGTCCAATTCTGCCTGTGACAACCCGCCTTTAATAGACAGTGCATCAGAGGTCTTGTACTGAAGCACAAATAGGCCCAGTGGTCAGTTGGTCATGGAAGAGCCAACCTGGGCTCCCACCGAGACAAGTGATGCGAAGAAAGAAAGGGGGCTTGGGAGGAGAAGAGAAGAGGGAGAAGGGAGAGACATGGAGAGGAAGGAGAAGAGGAAGGGAGGAAGAGAGAGACATGGAGAGGAAGGAGAAGAGAAGAGGGAGAAGGGAGAGACATGGAGAGGAAGGAGAAGAGGAAGGGAGGAAGAGAGAAAAGGAGGAAGAGCAAGAGGCAGGGAGAGAGGAAGGGAGAGCTGCAGGAAGAGAGGGAGGGAGAAAGAAAAGAGAAGGTTCCTATCACAAGGGAGCCCCAGCTCCCATGAATACTCAACTCCTTCCACTTGCAGCTTGCAAGAGCAATTGACCCCATCACATAAACCCAGGGTGTCCCCAAGACAGACACGAAAGGCAGGTGCCTGCAGCACTGCTCAAATGTCACAACTGTAAACACAGCAAGTTACTATGCCACCCACCCACCACGTTAGCATCAGCAGTAGGTGGATGCTGAGCAGGGCCTTCACCTCCCCTTCCCTGCCAGCACACGGAGGGAAGGGAGATTCGGAAAGCGAGAGGAATCAGCAGCATGTCAGATGGGCTGCTGGGTTCTGCAAGCTTCTGACCCCTACAGAAATGATTCTTCCAAATCCTTTGAGGAGGGAACCCACGGGCCCCTCTCCTCCCCTCCCCCCACCTTTGCTGTTTTGACTTACCACAGGCGAGCAGGAACCTCCTGATCCGGTCCACTTCTGGGGTCAGTACCTTCTATGCCTGCATTTCCTCCCCTAAAAATGACCTGGAAGAAGGGAAGGAAGGGTGTAAGGGGGCAGTTGCTTTTTTCTCTACAGACCACAAGCTGCAGGAAAGGATGGATGGACCGTATTCTACAACCCGAGCTGGAGAGTTTCATAACGAGTCACTGGACGTAGAAATGGCAAGAGGGGGTTGGGTACACAGACCCTGTAACCATAAGGCAGGTTACAAGACAAAAACCAGAGCACAGAGGAAGCTTTGGAGCCTTGCCTTCATTGCTCCACTCCATTTTCTCGGGTACCTCTCAGTGTAGACAAGCATTTAGTATTCAGTTAGCATTCTGTGTTGGGAGGGCGGTACAGGCTCCTAAACTTACCTGGCCCAAGGATTAGGTGCCCTAGTCCTTTCTGGTGCCTTCCTTCTGCCTCTTGGGTTTGCTCACATCCTGCATATGTCATTTACTTGCCCACACCCCTGTGTGATCCTGCCTCTACTCATTTCTATTGAGGGCACCCTGCTCATCTTCCAAGACGTTTTGTGACCAACAAGCTGGCCTACCCCCTTCTACCTCCTCTGACTGGCACCCCCTGTGTGTGTTCTATACCCAACCCTGGCGTGCAGGGAGCAGCAAGAGACTGGTCCTACATACCTCACTCTGGGCAGTGGAAGGGCAATTGGATCTGGGCCCCAGTATAACAGCTGCACACTGTGCTGGGCACTAACAAGCCTGAGCCTACAGCTGTTGGTAGCCCCCTGCTCCTATCCCCCCCCAGCTCCTATTTATAGCCCTTTCTGCAGTCCTCCTCCACAGCTCCCAACTGGCTCTTGTTGGTGTGTTCGCTCAAGGTTCAGCTGATAGCCAATTTGAGACAAACCAATCTCTACAGACAGCTGCCCTTCCCAGGTAAAATCTGGGTTTGGGAGCTGGATGTAGTGGTACATGACTTTAATGCCAGCACTTGGGAGGCAGATGCAGATGGATCTCTGTAAGTTTGAGACCATCCTGGTCTATATAGTGAGTTCCAGGACAGCCAGGTCAATATAGGTGAGACCTTGTCTCTGAAAAAAATCTGGGTTTGTATCAGAGGCCAAGAAAACAAAGGTAGGAATTCAATCCCCAAGGCTCTGAGATGTGTTCTGATATGGAAAAAACTCGAAGCCCTAGCCCACCCTGCACTACACTGTCCTTCCTTAAGGAAGGCTGGACATGGGTGAATGCCTGCAATCCCAGTAAGCCAAGGCCAACTGTGTGCTACATGATAAGACCCTGCCTCAAAAAATAAAAATAAACACACATGTCTGAGCCCCTTTTTCTACACACGCAGACTCAAGGCAGAAGAGAATTCTATGACCATGACATCAGAGGGCCCTTCCAACTTGACATCCCACGGCTCTGTGACTCACTCTCTCTTCCTCCTCTGACACAGAGGTCAGAATCACCTACGGCCACCCCAGTGCCCCTACCCTGAGCACCTCAAGACCCACCCCAGTCCAAAGGGAAAGATGAAACTCCCAAGCTGCCAGCTAATCTCATGGCAGCCTCTGAGTGCCTGCTCAACCCTGCAGGTGGCAAGAGGGGGTGTGAGGGAGGGTTGCCGTTGCTATGGATACAAAAATGCTCCTCTCATTCACACCATCTGTCTGAGCCAGGATAGAAGACAAACTGTTAGTTGCCTTCACTCCCTTTCTAAGTGGTTACAACTGGATGCTAAATTTAAATGCCGCTCTGAAATCGGGACATATAAGGTCTCTCTGCCAACATCTGAAGGGTTTCATAATGGGCAGAGTGAGACTCGGAGGCAATCTAAGCTGCATTGTGTAGTCACCGCAATTGGAGATCTTTAAAAAAAAATAAAAATAAAAAAGTCCTCTCCTCTTTCTGGCTGAAGATGAGGTTTCAGCAATAAACAGACATCTGCTAGGAGCTTGTGAAGAGAGGCAAGCATAAACACCCCAGGGAGCAACCATAAACAGGGAGCCCTCTCCAGGAAGCTACTGCTCACCAGGGAAGAGGAGACGGAAGTGAGGAGGAGCCAGTGGGGCAGAGGTGAAGGGCAGACAAGGAAGGGCTGCTAAGGGCTAGGTGGGATGGAGGTGGTGCCACAGTGCAGGGAGTGGGCTGGGGGAGCAGACAGGCAGACAGAAGCAGCTCAGGTTGCGGGGAAACAGAGACCTGGCTGACTTCTGTGGAAAACCAAAGCTTGAGACCCAAAGTGGGGCTTCTGGAGGAGCCCATTCGTGGTGTTCATTATGGAAATTGATCACTCTTTATACGTAGAAAAAAAGAGGTATTGCAATACACACCTATGCGGGCACTTTGTAAGTATTTTAATTTCATCTCCACTTCAGTCTTAAGTGTGACTACCTCTTCTTTGTAGGCTAAATAGTAGGGTTCACACGCTTTCCAAGACTACGTAGGTAGGATTCGAACCCATGTCTGTTATAGCACGCTTCGTTTGCCTGCTTACTTCTTTTCGCCTCTATCACCTGGCCCTGATGTTTATCTTCAGTGCCCAGCTGCTCTGAATCCCTCAGATCTAATGCAAAAGGATTCTGACGGGGAGAGGGGGTGAAACTCATGGAGAAGGTAATCGTTAAGTTTTGGCCAACTCATTGCTGAGTCGCTGGGGTCCTGTGACTCCTGTTTCTTCCCATTCTGGTCACTGCCCAACAGACAGAAGGAAAAGCAGAGCGTGGAATGTGCCCACAGCATCTCCACAGATGGTTTGGAACAGCAATGGAGGCTGAGGGAAGAAAGGAGGCTTGGGTTTTCACTAGTCCCTTTCGTACGGAGTGAGTGTCTTACCACCCATCGATGTGTGCGTGCACGTGGGTGGGTCTCTGCATCTGTATGTCGGTGATGGTGAGTACCACACATCCTTTTGTGTGGAGGTGAAAACATTGCATCTATATATGTGTTTTGGGGCGAGTACCATGCCTGTGTGTGTGGCGGGGGAGAACTACGTACCCATGTGTGTGAACTAGTAAATACAGTGTACCCATGTGTGTCTGGGTGAGCACCATGCATCCATGTGCATGTTAGAGTGTGTACATACATGTGTGCCCTCCCTCCACTCTGTTTACCCTTTCAGTTGACTGTCAGATACACCCACTTCCTTCAGAAAGAAACGCTTGCCCATTACCATCTGTGTGTTCAAGTGTTAAAGATCCAGCTGTCCCAACACGCGGCGCTATCAACTCCATGAATACTGCACATGGCACCTTAGGATGAGTAGACACCCAACACAGGAGTCAGCATCCAGAATCCTACAGACCTGGGTCTGCATTACTCCAGGAAGCAGCTCTCTTTAGTGACTAAAAGGTCTTGGTGACTCTTCTGCATGTATGTCATCACCCTCCCCTGCTCCTCATGCTCCTGGCTCCCAGAACCAGTGCTCAGATGAACAGCCAAGGCCAGCATTCAAAGTCTGTGAGCAGAGAGGAGTCCCTGCAGCTCAGCACACTGATATGAAGGACAGAATGTTCTAGACACTCACTCCTGTTTCTGGCATGAGCTTCTGGGCTGGGCGTGTCTGAAACTTGGGCCTGTGAATGTTCCACTGACCTGTGGCTCTGACAGTGCAGGGCCGGCAACAACTATCTAGCTCCTTGCTGCCTGGCTCTGCAGCCAGCTAAAAGGACATGAGTTCCGGACCCCCCTTGTTGCTTGGGAAAGGGTCTGCTGTAATATTTTTAATACCCTGAAATAAATGTGGATACGCTATAGGATAAATGCTAGAGCCACAAGGTACCCAGGCAGCCACAGAGAGATGAAGATTCTGGGAGGAAGGAACGTGGTCCTGTGTTAAGTCACATACAGAGCACGCTAAGGGCCTGGGCTGTAGCTCGGTTGGGAATGTGCTTGTCCCTACACAGAAAACTGCCTGGATGTGAAATCGAGCACTGTATTAAAAGGCCATGGTGCATACCTGTAATCCCAACACTCCGGGATTACGTGAGATGGGGAATTCATAAACTCAAGGTCATTCTTACATACATAATAAATTTGAGGTCAGCCTGGGCTACATGAGACCTTATCTTTATTTATTTATTTATTTTTTTGGTTTTTCGAGACAGGGTTTCTCTGTGGCTTTGGAGCCTGTCCTGGGACTCCCTTTGTAGACCAGGCTGGCCTCGAACTCACAGAGATCCACCTGCCTCTGCCTCCCGAGTGCTGGGATTAAAGGCGTGCGCCACCATCGCCCGGCAGAAAAGGTCAGGCTTCTTTTTTTTTTTTAAGATTTATTTATTTACTTATTTATTTATGTATACAGCATTCTGCCTGCAGATCTCATTACAGATGGTTGTGAGCCACCATGTGGTTGCTGGGAATTGAACTCAGGACCTTTGGAAGAGCAGGCACTGCTCTTAACCACTGAGCCATCTCTCCAGCCCGAGAGACCTTATCTTTAATATAAAAACCAAGTGTGGAGGGAGTAGTAGCAAAGGCCTTTAATCTCAGCACTTGGCAGAGGCAGGCAGATGTCTGTGAATGAGTCCATCCTGCTCTATATAGTTTAAGGTCAGACAGGGCTACGCAATGAGAACCTGTAAAAAGCAAGACAAAACAAAACAAAAACCTAAAATCTCCAACATGGCAAACACATTATTAACTATGTAGTGGCCTGCACACACACCGAGCCAGGGATCTCTTCCCGTGATGACGACAGCGATGCACAGATGTGAACACATGGACAGAGCCTGAGAGTGAAGTAACCAGACCACATCTGGCACTCTGCACACAAAAGGCTGTGTGCTGTGGACTTGGGGCACAGGGATGATGATGGTTCTTCAAGATCTGACAGAGAAGGGAGCATCCTCAATCAGACTCGCGGCAGATGCAACCCGGCAGCGGCAGATTATGACCAGATTATCACCATCACTCCCGCCAGCTTTAATGTCGACCACCAGACACAGGAGGATTCATGCTTTAGAAGGAGCACCTATCCTCAGGGACCAGCCATGTCTGGGGCTGGTGCCCAGAAGAAAAGAGAAGCTAGGATAGGGAGAGCCGGGGTACCCTAGAGAGAGGTGCAAAGGTGTTCGTCCTTCAGGATTTTCCCAAGAGGCAACTCAGTGGAGCCTGAACCAGGCAGGCCCAAGCCCTGGGCTCTACTGCTCGGTGCTGCCTCCAGAATAACAGAATGAACCTAATATACAAACAATATTATGATCTGAGCAAACTTCAAAATCTCAATTAACTGAGGTACTATCAATAAACACAGCTGTGAGCGATGCATGACCACAGGCACCCAAGCAGTTGAGGGCCTGGCTTTAGAGAGATTAGAATATGGATTTCCTATCATGTGAACATGTTTACTACACAAAAAATTGGGGAAGAAAAAAAATAAAGAGTAATGTCATGCCTCGTGGTCTATGCCTGCAATCCCAGGTCTCTGGGAGGCTGAGACAGGAGGAGCTTCAGTTCTAAGCCTTCCTAGGCTTCAAAGCAACTTACGAAGACCACTTCTCAAGATTAAAGACTTTAAGGAGGGCAGAGGCTGTGGCTCAGTGGTCAAACATTTGACTAACATGTATGAGAAGGCTCAGGCATTGGTCTCTAGTAATAAAACCAACCAATGAAAGACCCCAAAATGTAAATAAGAAAGGAAAAATATCAACTCAAATACTGACATAACTAACAGAAGCATTAAAATGCTGTTATATTTGCTGAAAAAAAACTAAAATAAAAGATGAAGTACGGGTAGTGGTACACATGTGTAATCCCAGCACTTGGGATGTAGAAACAGTGGCAATCAAGAGCTCAAGGCCATTCTCAACTACATATCTAGTTCAAGTCCAGGCTGGGCTACATAAGACCCTTTCTCAAAAAAGCTCAAAGAAAAAAAAACAAGATAACAAAATCAAAACCCTAAGTCTTCCCTTGGAGGGCTGTGGCAGGGAGAGCCTTGACTGGGAGAGAGGTACTGCTCAGAGGAAGAAAAGGGAGAAGATGCACCCTGCTCTCTACCCAGCCCCGTGTCTGACTCCCAACTTGGTCTTGACAGAACTGAACTCAAAGCTTGGGCAGAATGACCTCAGTGGCTGTCAGCCATGTGTGATGTGCTGGGCCAGCTGCTGCTGAGGGCACACACGTGGCCATCTGGGCGCCACACCACAGACCAGAGACGAGGGCGAGCGTCGTAAATAGTTTTCCTATTATTTCAGGATGCTTACGGGCTGACGCTCACTCCTGCGACAGCCACACGAGCGTGAGCGACTCATCGTTCCAAACACGCACCACAGCCACAGGAACCCAACAGTCCCCTTGTTCAGAACACACCCCTCCAGTGGCTGCTATGCCACGGAGCATATGGTCACCAAGCCTCTGCTGTGTGTCCCCTGTATGCAGGCTTTGTTCCTGAGGATCCAGAGAGGGACAGAGGGGACTCCAGTCCCCAAGGGCTCGCTGTGATCCATCCCTGGGGAGACGAACTCCCCAGAATGGGGGTTAATTGCTCACAGAGTGGAAGGGACCCTCTGCTGTTCACTGTGACCAAATACAGCGTGTGCACAGATCGTCACTCCAGCAGACAGCCGCAAAGGTCATTCCTGACAGGCAGGCCTGTATGCCAATATGGATGTGGACAGGTGACACTGTAAGTAAGATTACTGCTGTCTCTGTCCTGTGCAATAATGACCATGGTTCTGCAGGGGAATTCTCTTACTGCTGTCTCTGTCCTGTGCAATAATGACCATGGTTCTGCAGGGGAATTCTTGTAAGTGAAACATGCTGAATTGTGCAGAGGATACATGACATAAACAATAGCATCAGAAATCAGCTTTAAAATATTTCAGGAAGAAAAAAAAAACTGGGAGGGGGGAGGCAGGGTGTGGAGAGACGGCTTAAGCAGGTGCTTGCTGCCAAGTCCGACAATCTGAGTTCAATCTCAAGGACCTACATAGTTGAAGGAGAGAACCGACTCCTCCAAAGTGTCCTCCGATCTCTGCACAGGAACTGTGGCACACACACCCATACAGGTACACACATATAGTAGATAAATAAACAAATAACTAAAGAGGAGTTTAAAATAGAACTGAGAGAAAAGCAGAAGAGGCAGTCAGAGAGTTAGCTTAATGCAGCATCATCTTAATGACTGGGGGAGCTGAGGAAGGTGCAGGCGCATTACACCACCCCATTTTTCTGGAAAAAAAAATGTGTGTGTGTATGTTTGGTCGGTTTTGTTTTGTTTTGTTTTGTTTCTGAGATGGCATGAAGAACTTAGAACTCATATTTACCAGGTTAGTCCATCTCAAACCTGCAGCAATCCTCTTGCTTCTGCCTCCTCGGGGCTGGGATTATGGTCTATGATACATACCTACTGCTCTTTCTTGTTGTAGAGACAAGGTCTTGCTGGGTAGCTAGGACAAGCCTCAAATCTACTATCAGCCTAGCTAGACTGGCCTTGAATCCTGGGTTCCCTGCTTCGGTTTTCCTTGCAGTATTTTTTTTTTTGACAGGCAACTGCTCTGTATGGCGGTAGATGCCCCAGTGAGACTGGTGTAGAAGAAACAGACAACAAAGAGCCAGGAGGATTGTGAGAACTGACTGGGGGTTTTGTGTCATTTCGTAGAGGGGTGGGAAGACTCACCTGTCATTAGGGAACTTGGTAGTACCAAACAGGGGCTGTCTGTACTAAGCCCTTGGAGTCCAGAGGGTGTCCAAGATTTCCCAGATTCCTGTGGTGTTTTAATCAGGGAGCTGGAAGCTGGAATCATTGTGAGACTCTAGTCATCTGATGATGCCAGTAACAATCTCTCTGCGTCTCAGTTTTCTATTCTGTAAAACGGGTATAGCCCCAACTACTACGAATGCAGCATTCTCTTCCAGGCTCAGAATGCTGGATGTTAAAGGATAAAGTCTGTTAGCACTCTGCAGACTTCCTGGGTTAGCCATGTTCAGCCCCCTCCAGTTCAGTCAAGTCCTCCATCAGTGGAGAGTGAGCAGAGACAGGCCTAGGCTGGAAGGCAAACCCAGGTAGAGATGTAGTCATAGTGGAGAGAACAGAGAGAGACACATCCCATCAGAGGAGAGAAGGATTGGGGCTATTCTCCGCAGCTCCTAGGAAGGGGACCGTTCAAACTGTGGGTTTCAATCACCCAGCAACCAGAGAAGCATATTCCAAAACCTGCCCCTCACCCACTGCAGAAAGAACAAGCCTAGAGTTCCTTCTAAGGGTCCAAGTTAGTTCAATGAATACAGTTCCAGACTCCTGGAAAAGCCGGCTACAGAGGTGGTAGCATTGCTGTCCCCTATCACAGCTAACACTGCCCGATCCCCTCCATTGGAGGACACAGTAAGTGAGGAGGAGGCAGTGCATCCTGCTGGCTGTCCTTTCAGGGGATTTGCAAAGTACTCCTGCAGTCCCCAGAATCTCTCCACGGCCAGGGGCTCCAGACACATGCACGCAGGGCATATTCCCACAGCCACGGGTAGGAAGTTAGCAGGAAGCAGGCACAGAGCCAGAAGAACACACAACTCGGGCTTTTTGGAGAGTAACAATCGGGACCCAACCTGTGCCCACTTCCCAGCGTCTGAAGAAGGCAACACTGATTGCCTTTAAAAATCTCTGGGACGTGAACAAGGACTGCCCTACTGGCCCACCTGTTAGATTCACTGCCCCCGCAGAGGAGACCGGCATGCAGAGGACACAGGTGCCAGGGAACTCAGGCACGCGAATGCGGAAGACCAATTAGCCGCTGGCTTTTTTCCCTCCGGGTCTGTCCATAAAGGGACTGGCTACTGACTTTATCCTCCTTCTAAACCACCTAAGACAATAGTGGGTAGCGAGTGGCCTTGCAAACGAGAGCACTTTCCACTTTAGAAACCCGGGCCCAGAATAAACAATGTAGAAGGGGACATGAGAGTACTCTGGTTTCAACACGCCTTTACCCAAGCTGTGCCGGTGAGGGTGCGGCTGAAGACTGAGGCTGGCCTGGGATAAGTTAACCCCGCCCTCTCCAGACAGCTGCAGCGGGGCAGAGGCTAAGAGAGAGACCCCAGTCCAGGGCCAGCCAGCGACAGGGCCGGACGCAAGGATGAGGTGCTCCTGGGCGGGGGGGGGGGGGGGGGGCGCGAGCGGAGGACAAGCACAGGCTGACAGGGGTCACAGGAGATCGAGGGGACAGCAGCGCGGTCCCTGGAAGCGCCGCCACCGGCCAAGTAACCAGCCCGGGTCCCAGCCCGCAGGCGGCCAGGCCACTGACATTTGGCCCAACTTAACTTCCTGTTATCAAAGAGGGAGGAGAAGAAGGGAGACAGAAAAAGATAATAAAATAAAAATAAGCAAGGCGCTTAGTGAGAGGATGGGAAAGGCACGGGAACCTATCTCGCGTGGAGCAAAGTTTGGGGACGGTCCCCTGAGCGATGACAGGAGACCCTGCTGCCGAAGGGCGCCCACTCTGGGCTGGTGTGCTGGGTTTTCTGAGGCTAGAATGGCAGTTTTGATTGGTAGAGAGCCCACGGGCCGCCCAGCAGGTAGGTCTGAGACCGCGGACGCAGCAGCCGCACCTGACCCTCCGGGGCGCCCGGTAGGGCGCAGAGTCCAGCCAGGGCTGGCACGGTCCCCACCCGCTCCCGCGCGCCACGGTACCCACTCCCGCTCTGTCTTACCGAAGGTCTCGCGGGCCTCCGGGCCTCAGGTCAGGACCTGCCTTGGTCTCCAGCTGTGGGCGCAGCGATCCGGGACCCCATGGGCCGCCTGCCGAGCCCGGAGCTAGCAAGGCGGCCCGGCGCAGGGTGAGCCGGCCGGGTGCCTGCGGTTATGCGAGCTGCAGAGGACCCGGTAGGGGCACGCCCCCATCGGAAGTTCGACCAATGACAGGGGCTCTGAAGGCGAAGCTCCACCCTAATCCTGAGACGCACGGCGAATGGTAATGCAGCGCGGAACCCACCCCAACGCCCTCCGAGTTAGTCCTGGACTACAGCCGCTGCAGCCGCGGACGCACGTGGGCTGAAACCCTGCCCCAGTCCCGGGAGCGGCCGGCCGCTCCCACTCTGGCCACAGGTCGGAGACCCAGCCCTGGGCTGCTGCGAGGTGAACATCCGGCCTTGGTGTTCTGATGTGAAGGGAGAGGCCAGGGCTGGGCCTCATGATGCTTGGCCTAGGCAGCTGGAAAGCCAGCCTCACTGTCCGCTTTTGGACTGTAGAGAGCAACGAAGGACTTCTAGGACTGCCTGGCACTCGTGGGCCCTCATGCCTTGCTTTGCCGCGTGCAGTCTTCCTTGCTTAGGTCCTGCCTTGAACTGGTCTCTGTTTGGCTAAAGCTGTGGGAAATGGAGTGGTGATACAGACCATGCGCGTTATCTGGGTTCATTGCATCTTCTCTTTCGTGGATGTAGAATGGCTAACCTCGGCTCTTCCCCTCATCCTTTCAGAGAAAATTATGTGTGAATGGTTCGGGGGCCGAGAGTCCTGCGACATTTGTGCAGTCGCTGTGACAGCAGAGACCAAGAAAATAAGATCCAAGTGGGCAAGCAGCAGGACTGACTCTCCCCTGGGGCCCAGAGCCCATCACCCAGCTTGTCCCAATACAACGTCCACAAATGTTCTTGGAGCTGAACTGACCCAGGGGGAGGAAAGCAGGCTGGCTTGGGAGGCGAAAGCAAACAGTACCATGACTCCAGGCCGCTGGAATTCCCCTAGGTACCACCCTCTAGAGATGCCCCTTGGCCAGGCAAGTGCCAGCAGCCATCCACAAACCCAGGCCCCGTTTTTCTACAGTCTTTGCTGTGTGTTCCTCCTTGCAGCCCTTGAGGTTTCTAAAGGGCTGTCTCTTAGCAGCCTCAGAATTCAGTTCACTTCTGTGGACCCCACTCAGCTTACACAACTCACTCTTCGCTGACTCTGAGAGAGAGACTCTGAGAGAGATCTCAAGTTCACAGCTAACTTGTCTCTCAGCCTCACAAATGCCAGGACTGCATGCTCGTACCATATCGCTGGGCCAGCACAGAAGACCTGGCTGCTCAAAAGCAAAAATTTGCCGATACTTCCTCTCTTCTGTGGTACGCAAGCAAGCAAGCCTGTATCTCAAGGGGCTCCGCTGAGAAAGACTCTTACTATAGTAGGAGGTGTGATGAGCTGGGCTTTAACTCAGAAATAGGGCAATCAGGGTATTGATGGGGCAGCCTGTAGAGCAGAGGTTCTCAATCTGTGGGTCACGCCCACAGGAAGACACATATTTCCCGATGGTCTGAGACACCACTCACTCAGTAACAGAATTACAATTATGAAGCAGCAACAATAATAGTTTTATGGTTGGAGGGGTCCATCACAACACGAGGAACTGCGTTAAAGGGTCGCAGCCTTAGGAAGGTTGGGAAGCGCTGCTGTGGAGGAATTAGATAAGTCTCGTGGCTTCTTGGGTTAGAGTCTCTCTTACCATCTTTCAGACTTCCATTAGATAAGTCTTGTGGCTTCTTGGGTTAGAGTCTCTCTTACCATCTTTCAGACTTCCATTAGATAAGTCTCGTGGCTTCTTGGGTTAGAGTCTCTCTTATCATCTTTCAGACTTCCCCTGCTGAACGGCTCTCTGGGGTCAGTGAGGGGGGAATGGGAAGACTGGGGATAGGAATGTCAAAATTCAGAACACAGTAGTCACTACAGAGTGGCCTGCTGGCTTGGGGGTATCCATAACTGCTTCAGAGAAAGCATCATGCCATATTAGGGAGAGACAGTATCTAGCTCCTTTCTTAACAGATGAATGAATGAATGAATGAATGAATGAGTGAATGAATGATGCAGCACTCTGTATTTAATAGTAGCCGCTTCCCCATGCTGCTTTTCTAGGATGCAGCTTGAGGAGGTTGCCTGGGAGATACAGATGGCTACTTAGCATCAGAGGGAGGGAGAGAAGAAAGACCCAGATTCAGCCCTAAAAATATCCTCATTTCCAACCAAAGCCGTGGAGTCTGCAGCTCCAAAGCATCCCCAGCTGGTCCTCTCGTTATCCGCATCCACCCGACCACCTTCCAGGGGGGCTGCAGAGGTAGCAGGTCTGTTTCCCCTATTTGCAGCCTCCCGGTGTGCTAGAAGCAAAGTTGGTACAGAGTCTGGAGGAGTCCGTCCTGGGGAAGGATGCTCTGCCCCCACCCGCCGCTTTCACTGTTCCTCACAGGGGTGACACTGTAAGTTTGTGGTTCCCAGGCTTTCTCTAGAGCCGACATCAAAGTGACCTGCTGTTTCAGGGGAAGAGAAAGGCCTCCTGGTCTTTACAGTGCCAAGCGACCTTGTCAAGTGACTAAAAGAGGCTGACGGGCCCCAGGCCACTTTGACAGCTGGCTATCTTTGGAGGACTTTCTAAGCCAGGAAGTGGGAGCAGAGGAGCCTCCCTTGGGCATACCCACCAGTGTGTGAGAAACAAGATCATGGCAGCTTATTCTAGCCTCTTATCGTCCAGCAGCCTGCAGAAGGCACCATTGTTCCTAGATAGATACCCTAGTGTTCAAGGTCACCAGGAACCAATCAGGCTTACCGCACCTTTGAGAAGATTTTTCTGATAATTTGGGGAGGAAATGGCAGTTTCTGAGGGCTTCCAGTGAAGATTATCCCTGCAGCCCCACAGCATTTTGGGGGATGTATGCACGTGGCTGGAAATGTAAGAAAGTCCGTGCTGGGGTAGCTGAGAGATGCTGCCTGCCATCGGCAGAAAGTAGCACTCTAGTAAGGGGTACCCACTCAGCAGTGGCAGCATGGGTTTGTGGATGAGCTGGGAAGACACAGGGCCTCAGAAACAGTCCAGTCTCAGCCCTAACTAGACTGGAGTTATCAGCCTGTACTTTGGTTTTTTTTTTTTAATAGTTTGTTTATTTTGGGCTTTCTGTTAATTTTTGTTTTGTTTGTTTGCTTACGGAGACAGGGTCTCCTGTAGTTCAGGCTGGCCTTAAACTGACGATGGAGCTAAGGATGGTCTTAAACACTGAGTCCTCCTACTCCCGCCTCTCAAGAGCTATGAATGCAGGCTTGCACTGTCATGGCTAGCTTCAACACACATCTTCAAAGACAACTGAATCCAGGGGCATCATTATGGTCCTGAGAGACACAAGAAACCAAACCCTGGGATTCTCATGGTGTGCTGGGCTGCGGTTACTGAACGTTCCAGAGTATACTGCTGTAGCTAAATGGAACCTGGAGGCAGGCTCATACAGTGTTGGCAGAGTTCTCAACAGTGCTCCGCAACCCTCCAACACAGCAGCTAGATGGGCCAAGGAAAAGAATCTTCTCTATTCTGGTCCATAAAGGAGACTCACACCTGTTTGTCTACCCGTCCTACTACCATCCCACAAGCATGTACATCCTGCTTCTCCCAAGAAGAGCCATGACCAAGCAATTAATCACGCAGGTTCTAAGTCCAGGTGCCTGGGCTGAATCCCAGTTCTACCAACAGTGTGCCCCAAACAAGAAGCGTAACTCATAGACACCTCCCTACGGCCGAGCAACGGAAGCAGGGGATCCATTCATAGAACAGAGGGAGGCACCTGGTAAGGGATGGGTACAGCTCGCTTGAGTTAATCAGTTGTCTCTAAGAGGCACAGATTAGGTGATTCCAGATCAAAGACTTGGCCAGCTCCCAGCATCGTACCTGGGCATGTGTTATAGTTCTTGGTGTGTTTTGAGGTAGGTACTATTATCATCCACACTTGAGAGGTAAGAGAATATAATAGCATCTTGGAGAAGTGGAGTCCCTGGCCTGCTAGCTCCTTCGGGCCAGCACACAGCAGAGGGGTAGCTGATGGTCGGACCCCACGCCTGTGCTCCAGTGTTGTTTACTAAAATTTTTATGGATGTGGATGTATATGTGAATGATGCTACAGGTTTACACGGCACTGTGGACGTCGAGTGACAATCTCAGGTGCCCATCCCAGCCTTCTGCCTTATTTGAGCCATCTTGTTCGATGCCGTGTGTACCAGACTAGCTGGCCTATGATGAGCCCTCTGGCTCCTCCTGTCTGCTTCCTATCTCACAATAGGAATGCTGGTCAGAGAGATGTGTTCCTGTGTCCAGATGTATGGGGTTCTGAGGACCTGAACTCAGGTCTTCACGCTTTTCTGGTAACACTGAGCTACCTCCCTCAATGCCCAATTTTACATGGATATTAAGGAGCTAAACTCAACAGCTCGTGCCTTGCAAGGTAAGCTGTCTTTCAATTGAGCCATCTCTATGTGGTGGTTACT
>NC_022015.1:3799504-3802137 GCF_000317375.1 Microtus ochrogaster | reverse complement strand
ACCCACACTGGCTACAACTACTTATCCCAGACTGGCTTTAAACTTGTGGCAATCTTCCTGCCTTATCTTTCCCAGTATTGGGATTACAGGCATGAGTCACCATGCCCATATCATTTTGATTTTCTTTGCTTCCTGACTGCCATGCAGTGAAGAGGCCTCAGTGCCACATGCTCCCAAACAAACAAGACTGTAGATGAAAGTTTCTATCCCGTGCAGTCCCACAGCCATTCAATTCCAAATAAACACACAGAGGCTTAAATTAATTATAAACTGGTTGGCCTATTGCTCAGGCTTATTATTAACTAGCTCTTACAACTTAAATTAGCCCATAATTCTGTTTATGTTTAGCCACATGACTTGGTACCTTTCTCAGTGAGGCATTCTTATCTTGCTTCCTCTGTGTCTGGCTGGTGACTGAATCTCTGCCTTTCTTCTTTCCAGAATTCTCCTAGTCTGCTTGTCCTGCCTGTAATTCCTGCCTGACTACTGGCCGATCAGTGTTTTATTAAACCAATTTGAGTGACAAATCTTTTATTGTTGTTGTTAACTTTTTTAGATTATTTTATTGACTGCTCCCCCCCATCTATCCCCTCACCTTCAACCCTCTCCCATGGTCCCCATGCTCCCAATTTATTAAGTGACAAATCTTTACAGTGTACAAGAGCATTTTCCCACAGCACAAGACCAAGCAGGTCACACTGAAACCATGAGCCCTAATGAACCCCTCCCTCTTGTAAGTTTATTTTCTCGCAGTCACAGAACACTGTCTGTCACACAGCTCCTCCGAGCTCCACAGTCAAACCTCCTGGGGAGGAGTCACAGTATAGCGCTCACCACAGTCACCCTAGTTACCAGAACCAGGTGCACATTGCTTAAATAGTAACCGGCATGCGGTAGGGGATCATAAATGTTTGCTGGAGGGATAAACGAGGAAACAACTTTTTCCCATGGCCTCCATGGCTTGTGGCCCACACACTGCAATAAAAAAGCTAGTTTTCTCAAAGGTAAATAAAATAATGAAAATCAGTAAGAGGACTGAGGATATAGCTCAGTGGTAGTGTTTGTCTGGAATGCGAAAAGCCCCAGAACCAGAAGGAAGTGAGGTGTTTGTAGCCCCACATGCCGATTCCCTGTGGCCTGGACACTACCCCCAGCTCTGACCTGTGCTATCTCTCAGAGTAAGCGCGAGCTTCTGACATCTCAAAAAGTCATGTCACCCTGACACCCTCCTCTGCGATCCAGTCTACATTCTGTTCTCCGCACAGACCAGCATCCCAGATAAACCTATGGTGAATTTCATAATGGATAAATACTCTTAAACGGCAGTAAGTTCTATCCTGACTGCTTCCTTCCTAGTCTTTCTCCTGATGCAGCTCAGATGGAAACGGGCTCCCTGGGCAGTGCAGACCCTGGGGGGTTCAGGAGGGGCTGTCCCCTCTTTATTAGATCAGTATGACCAACGGGAGGTGTCCATTACAAGCCTTTCCTCACAGAGCTGGGTCTTCAACTAGAAAAGCCCAAGCCTCTGCCAGGCTGCAGCTCATTGACAGAGTGGCTGAGTCCCCTGGTTGTGCACCACAGAGAGAGACAGAGACAGGGAGCAAGGAACAGTAATTGCTTTGTTCTCTTTTCCGTGACAAAAAAAAAAAAAATCTTCAAAAGCAACTTAAGGAAGAAACACTTTATTTGGGGTCATGGTTTAAGAAGGGATACAAACCATCACAGTATGGAAGGCATGGGAGCAGGAGTAGGGGTGCACAGGTGGTCACATTGCATTCACAGTCTGGAGGCAGAGAGTAAGCAGGAAGTAGGGCCCCAGTGACCACCAGCAAGACTTCACCTTCTAAAGGCTCCACAACCTTTCACAACAGCACCACCAGCTGGGGACTCAGTGTGCAAATATGTGAGCCTATGGGAGACATAGGTATTCAAAGCATAACAACAGGCTATGCTCCCAAATGGACACACACGCGCACGCACACACACGCGCGCACACACGCACACACACACACACACACACACGTGGAGAAGGAGGAATGACAGGTTGGCTGGTCCTGGGGCAGGAGCACATTGGGTCCACCGGTTGGGAAAAGCTTCCCATGACTGACTTCCCCTCCACGGCAGTTCTTTCCTTGAGACAGAATGAGACAAAAAGACATTCTCTTCAAGTCTATCACTCAGCATCCTCCTCAACCAACACTGGAAGGAAATCAAAGAAGCAATGGAGTAAGGACTGCTTCAGGTGCATGCCCAAGGAATCCCGGAACAAAGCAGAAGGCACTGGCTGTATCAGTCTCCTAAGAGCATGAGAGGCCGTGTTTCTATTTCTCCAAGGACTTGAGGCAGAGGTGGGGTTGGGGGTGCTGTCTTGGGACAAGGCTGTCTAGGTAGGTCCTTTGGAGCAAGGCAAGTTCCTGCCACAGGGGTTCTCTCTTCCAGACAGATAGGAATGGGGTCTGGAAGCCAAACAGTGGGACCAGGAGTTGGCTTGGCGCAGAGCCTAGGGTCCAGCCTGGAGCTCACTGGCCCTCATCCCTGCCAGATGTATAAGTCCCTGCCCAGTGTAACCCTCCCCCACAGCCCTCCTTCCTCCCCAGTGACAGACACTGCCATTCCCTCTCAGGCTGTGCTGC
>NC_022015.1:3780163-3798534 GCF_000317375.1 Microtus ochrogaster | reverse complement strand
CTCTCTCTCTCTCTCTCTCTCTCTCTCTCTCTCTCTCTCTCTCTCTCCTGACTTATGTGAGTTAAACAGCTTTCTCCACCACATATGACAACCTCAAAATGCTCCCCAAACCACATGATCAAAATTAACAGGACCAAGTAACCACAGATTAAATCTCCCAAAACTGTGAACCAAATTAAAGGTCAGTTACAATAACCAAGTTGACCAATGCATCAGTAGATAGGAATCCATTCACATTATCAATACAGATATCTGTGAAATGTGGCTATGGAGACAGTGTTAGAAAGTGTTAGAAAACCAAGTCTGGGTTTTGTCGTTAAATCAGCTGAGCTGGAATCTTAAATCCAGTTGTGTGATCTAGTCACGTAGAACAGATATGGCATCTGTGTAATGGCATGGACATCAGTGAAGCCTGTAAAATCCACCAAGCATGGTAAAATATACATTTTTAGAAATCCACCCCCATTTCAAAGTACAGAACCCCGGAGCATGCCGTAAATCCAGGAAGTTTTGCACTCTTATAAACTCTTATCTAGTTCCAGAACATTTTTATCAGCCCAGGAGGATACTCCACTCTGCGCAGCCGATGCTCCCCTGCACCCTTCCTCCCAGTCACTAACATCTGGCAGTCTGCTTCGAAGGTCTACAGAAAACCACTACCTTTTATCCCCATCCTTTCTTGTCATCTTTATGTTTCTTAGTAGCGTTAATCATATTTCTCTCATCAAGCAAACAAAACCAAGCTTTAAAAAACAAACAAACAAACAGGAAAATAATAAGAAACTTTAAACCAAACATGCAGAAATTATTTCACATATCCCCTTCTGAGACCGCGCTGCTTCTCTCATTCAACTTTTTTGTTTTCTGACAGGTCTCATGTAGCCCAGGCTAACCCTGAAGTTGCTATACAGCCAAGGGTAGCCTTGAGCTCCTGGTACTCCTTCCTCTACTGAATACTCAAATCACAGGGGTGCATCACCACATCTGGCCCCAGCATCTTCCGTATTTCTGCATTATCCATCTTACTTACTGGAAATTTCATAGCCTAGCTCTCGCCAGAGTGAGAGCCCCTTCCTAGTAGCTAAATCCCTGCTCTCGTTCCAGCTCTTGTCCCCTTCATTTCTTTGCACTATAGGCAGACAGTACCTGCCACCCTCCACCCTCTCCCTTGTCCATAGAGGCTCCTGGCTTCCTAATCTCCTCCTTCATCTCTCCTCCAGGGACCACGCCCAAGGCCCCTGCTTCCTCAGATGTCTGGATGCGGGTGACTTCTAATTCTTGCCTAGTTCTCTGGACTGCACATCGCCCCCACTAATCTTCAAGACATCTAGGTATTTTAAATGTCTTCCCAAACTGGTGTGTGGAAATCGTTTGGAGGTGGAACTGTTGAAGATGTCTAAATTA
Source organism: Microtus ochrogaster (assembly GCF_000317375.1). Lineage (NCBI taxonomy): Eukaryota > Metazoa > Chordata > Mammalia > Rodentia > Cricetidae > Microtus > Microtus ochrogaster. The sequence continues at coordinate 3,797,130 of NC_022015.1, read as the reverse complement.
TGACTGGGCTGATGTCACTGTCACAGAAGTGAGTTTGTTGCCTCAAGGCTGCGATGTCACATAAGTTCAGCCCCTTCCTCTGGCTCTGACCCTTCCAACCTTCTGCTTCCGGATAAAGGCAAGAAGATCCTTGCCCAGTGCTGCCTCCTTGATCTGGAAATTCTCAGCCTCCAGAGATTTGAGAATAAATGTCTTATCTTTATTGAGAACCCAGCTTGGGATATCCTGTTATAGCAATACAGATACACTGAGACAAGATTTCAAAGTTGACATATCCAAATCTGATTGCCTGGTACTTGCTTGACTACAAACTCAGATTTTCAGTCATCTGTGTATCCTCTCTTCTAACTTTTTTTTTCTATTAGGATGACCAACCCTATGAACTATAATTCACAAAACACTCCTTCCTGCTTGTAAACCTGGGTTTCCATGGTCTCAGTGCCCCAGAATCTCTTTCTTGAAGTCTCCTGTTCTTTTTATTCTCAATGTCCTTCCTATAACAAGAATTACATCTTTTTAGTATTTTTATGTGTCCAGATATTTTGCCAGCAGCACAAGTGTGCAGTGCCTGAAGAGGCCAGAAGAGGGCGTGAATCCTCTACAACTGGAGTTACAAACAATTCTGAGCAGCCATGTGGGTGCTGAGAATCGAACCTGGCTTCTCTGCAAGAGCATCCAGTGCTCCTAGCTGCTGTGCCGTCTCTCCAGCCCCAAGAATTACATCTTCAGAGCTGCGAAGATGGCTCAGTGGGTGAAGGCTCTTGTCCGCTGATGAGTTAGAACCCAGGACCAATATGGTAAAAGGAGAAAACCTGTTCCTAAAAGTTGTGTTCTGACCTCCACACACGTCCTGGGGCAAGCAACTCAACTCCTCATAAACACAACAACAAATAAATAATTGTAATTTAAAATTTTTAAGGAATTCTATCTTAAAATGCAAAAGCGATTGGGTGTGGTGGCACACCTCCTTAATCTCGGCAGTAAGGGGCAAGAGGGTCTTGAGTTGAGGGCCTACCAGTGCTGTAGTAAATTGGAGGCCAGACTGACTTACATGAGACCCTCTCTTTATAAAAAGAAAAGGTAGGGACTGGAGAGATGGCTCAGAAGTTAAGAGCACTGGTTGCTCTTCCAGGGGACCTGGGTTCAATTTCCAGCACCCATATGGCAGCTCAACAGCTGTCTGCAACTCCAGTTCCAGCTCTGACACCTTTACACACATGCAGGCAATGCACACTTCTTTTATGTGCAACTCCAATGCACATGAAATAAAAAGAAAAGAACAAACGTAGAGAGCTGGTGGTGGTTGCATTTGACTGGGTCTACGCCCTAGAAAACAGTCATGGTCCAGGAACAAGCCAGTCAGCCATTTCCACTCAGCCCAGAAACTGGTACAGACCAAGTCAGAGCCCATGATGTTGTTCTGGACTTCCTTCTGAGTTCCAGGGACTCATACCTCTTTGCACTGCTTAAGAAGGGTGACATCAAGGCAAGCTATGGATTTTTGCAGGCACCGTAAACCAGGGCTGCAGCCACCTAGAAAATGAGGAAGCCTCCCTTCACCCTCACAGGTCCCTTAACAGTCTGTTTTTAATGTATATGGGAGGTTTTCCTCAATATATATGTCTACCATATGCATGCAGTGCCTACATAAGCCAGGAGAGGACGCTGGATTCCCCAGAACTGTAGTTGCACACAGTTGTGAGCTGCCGTGTGGGTGCTGGGAATTGAACCTGGGTCCTCTGGGAGAGCAGTCAGTGCTGTTAACCATTGAGCCATTCCTCCGGAGCCTCTCAAGATCCTTCCACTCAGAGCTATATACCCCTCCTCTATTATTTAAAAATGATTTGATATATAGCACTCCTTCCCTGATTTTTTTCATACCTAAAATAATCTAAATTGGACTGTATGATCCCTTTGAGTGGATGAGACAGTGTGTCTCTAAGTAGTCCAGGCTGGCCTCAGACTTGTAGTGATCCTCCTGCCTCAGGCTTCCAGGTGCTAGGATTATAGATACACTTTAACCAGGCTTGGCTGGCTTTGGGCCACTTGCGAACCAAACTTGCTAATTATTATCAGCATTGAAACCCATGTTTCCCCCAATTTTACTGAGCATTTGTGTCACATGAGGAATTAAAATACCCAAATGTCAATTCGCCCATAACTTCTGGGAATGGTCCAAGCATCAGCATATTAAATAATAATAATTTTTGAGACAGGATCTCATGTGACTCAGGTTAGCTTTGAACTCACTATGTAGTCAAGGGTACCACTGGACTCAAAATTGTCCCTCCGAAGTCCTGGGATTCCAAGAATGGCCACTATAGGAGATTCTAGTGCACAGCAGATTTGGGAAACTCTGCTATAAGCCAAGGAAATTGCTTTCTCTGGGCTTTTCACTCCCCATTCTTTTCGGCCTCCACTACGGCTCCAGTGTCATGAAAACAGATGCATGGCGGTCCCCACCTTGCCTACGATGGAACCAGAAATAATGTGAGCTGATAAGCAAACATGTAAGAGACGGGGCAGCATCATATTCTTGAACAATTTTCTTTACACAGTACTTTGTCCTGGGTCCCAGGTGTAAGACAAGCAAAAAAAAAAAAAAATTGTCAAGGAACAAGAGAAGAGCAACCTCTGAGGCCAGACTCCATATCCAGGGCAAATAGTCAACTTCCTGGTACCTCCCTTCCCTCCTCTGTGACATAGAAGTGACAGTAGGGTTAGCAAGAGCTCATACATCAATCCCTGTCAAATTCATCAAACGCGCAGTGATGTCAACATCTCTGTTCAGTCATTGCTAGAGATAAGGCTGTCGCCCCTGCACTCCCTGAGTTAGCTGAGAGGTGATCAGGAAGTGAGCCGGGATGGAGCATGATGATTCTGTAGACCCTTCCTTGGCGGAAGGAGACATGGAAGGAAAGAAAGAGAACAAGGGATGGGGGGTTTGCTGTCTTAGGTTTTAGGCCATCTTCCGCAAGTGTGGTCAGATGGAGAAAGAGCTGGCCCAGGAAAAGGCTGAACTGAGGAGAGCAGGAGAGCCAACAGAGACTGCCCACAGAGGGGAATGAGGGAGAGGAGACAGGAGGAGCCTTGGACCCGGGAGGCTGGATCTCCCTGGGTGATGGAGGAACAGGCAATGAAGAATCAACAGCCATGCGTTCACCTCAGAGCACCCCTGGGGGCCTGTTTGCTTTGGGCCCAGTTTATTAATTGAAGTAAGTTGTGGTTGGTGACTGGCGTTGACTCAGGGAAGCAGAGCAAAGACTTGTTAAGTCCCGGGCTTCTGCAGGCCTTGCCCCTCCCACAATGCCAACAGGGCGGGGCAGGTGCTTTGAGCCACCTGAGCAGAGCCTGGCAGCGGGTGCGCGGCCAGCCGCGGGCTGATTGTGTTGTATTATTCATCAGAGAGAACTTGTTTTTATTTTATGTGAGGCCTTTTTGCCCCAGGAGAAAGGAAAGCATTTCTTTATAAATAATGCTACTTTTTTTTTTTTTCCAGACAGGATCTTACTTCGTAGCCCAGGCCAGGAATACAAAGCAATACAAAGCAATCCCTCTGAGTGCTGGGATGGCAGGCATGCAATTCCACCATCTTATGACAGGACTCACTCACTGCAACAGGCCCACACCTGTAAAGTCCTTTCATTAAAAGCACACGTATGCACAGACACTTGTCAGCAGGCTGGGTAGCCAGCCTCCGGGCCCTTTATCTTCCTAGATGGGGAGGCGCTGAGCGAGCGCGTAACTGGCGCTAAGGCTGTTCTTGAGAAATCCCTCCTCTCTGGCTCCGTTCTCTGCTGCCTCTTTCCTCCCTCCCGCCTGGCCACCAACATGTATTTACTGAGCTCCTCCAGCAGACAGACAGGGAGGCCTGTGGGTGCCGCGAAGAGATAAACACGGCCTGATTAAAGCAAACCCAACAGAGATGATCCGAGCCTAACCAAGCCTTGCCCCGCTCTCTGTGAACGCAGCTTTGCAGAAAAACACAAACATCCCTCAGTTCCACAGCCAGGAGCCCCTGGGGTACCCAGATCTGTGGATGCTCAAATGTCTTATGTACAAAGATGGGGATATGTTTGCCTATTATAACCTATGCACATCCTCTTGCTACATTTATTTTATTTATCGTGGCTTTTGAGGCAGGGTCTCATGTAAAGCCAGGCTGATCTCAAATGCATTGTGAAACTGAAGATGACATTGAACTCCTTCCTGATTCTCTTTCCTCTACCTCGGAACCCAGCCGCATGCGTGCTTACGTGCTTGTGTGCATGTGTTCAAGGCCGGATGTCACCTGTGGGTGTCTTCCTCGGAGGCCCTCCACCTTCTGAAATAGGGGCTCTCCCTGGCCCAGGTTTCTCAGAGGGGCTGACTGGAGAGCCCCAGGAATTCTCCTATCTTCATCCCCCTTCCAAGGCTGGGATGGCAGGTGTATGGTACCACTTTACTGTGTGGTTTCTGGGGACCGTCACTGCACATACCTAATCAGCTGAGCCATCCCCCAAGCTCTCAGCCCACTTTGGCTTTTGTTGTTTGGAGATAATTTGATACAAGCGCTTCCTCTGTCATCTAAGCTGGCTTGGAACTCATGGTAGTCCTCCTGCCTCACCCTCTTGGGTGCTCGATCACACGATGCCTGGCTAGGTTATTTAAATACTGCAAAGCAAACAACCTATAATCACTGCTCTACTGAGATATTTGGGAAATGATGATGGTGGAGGGAGACTATATGTATTCAGAACAAAAAAATTTAACATTTACTTTATTTTTAATCAAGTGTATGTGTATATGCACACATGCACCTGTGTGGGTGCTGGGAACAGAACTTGGGTCCCCTGCAAAAACAAGTACTCTTAACTGCTAAGACATCACGCCAGCTCCCTCAGAACAACAGTCATCCAGAATATAAATTGTGTACGCTATATATATATATATTCCATACCCAAATGGTTGGATCTGTCATGTGGAAGCCACAGATTCAGACTGACTGTGCACCCCAAAGTGATATCTTGTTAGAGAAGGCCGCTTGTTGGTTCCCAGCTGCCAGCTTAGACCCAAAATAATCACACAGAAACTGTATTAATTAAATCACTGCTTGGCCCATTAGCTCTAGCTTCCTATTAGCTAACTCTTATATCAATTTAATCCATTTCTATTAATCTGTACCTTGCCTTATGGCTGTGGCTTACCAGGTAAAGTTCCAGCATTTGTGTCTGGCGGGGCTCCGTGGCTTCTCTCTAACTCTGCCTTCCTCCTCCCACGCTATAGGCCAAGCCAGTTTCTTTATTCATTAACCAAAAAAAGCATCACATAGACAGAAGGACCTCCCACACCCGTATCTTGGCTGCAGATTGTGTCATTTGTCTTTTTTTCTTTTAGGAGCTGAAGACCGAACCCAGGACCTTGCACCTGCTAGGCAAATGCTCTTTCACTGAGCTAAACACCCAACCACTGCAGGTTGTGTTTTGATTCCCTCTCACAAATCACCAGGCTTCCTGCCTTCTGGCGTTTGCCAGATGTTCCCTCTGATGCACAGGTCAAGCTGCAAGCTGCCCTCCGGCCCCACAGTATACCACACCCTCCCGCATTCTGGACTTTGACTCCTCACTCCACCCTCTGATCCTTTGCAAACTCCTATGAACCCTTCAAGGCCCAACTCCATGCTTGCCCAGTTCCCACGCACTAGGCAGAAGGAAAGCTTCTGCCTTAGGGCTTTGAAATAAACCTCAATTTAGCAAGAATCGTAGTATGGCCATTTTCCTGTTTCTTTCATTGTGGAAGGACAGACCTTACAGATAGGGACAGAGAAATGACTGTGAGGTGGTTGACAACATACATGAGGCAGCCTTTGCCTTCCAACCCACAACCAGCTTTTCAGGGAAAAGAAGAGGCCAAGGACACGGAGATAGTTTTTCTAATATTTCTAACATAAGGCAATAAGGTGACCACAGCTTGCATGCCACCATACAGCTTCGCAGCTCTGACCATTTGTGACGTTCACTGCAGATACCTTTCTTCCTTCTAAAGACATAAGCATCCCTGAAATTGGTGGCACATGCCTGTTATTCCGGTGTCCAAGAGGTTGAGGCAAGAGCATCAGGAGTTAAGGACAAACCTAGGCTATGTAAAACGCTGTCTCAAAAACCCAAAATTAAATTAAATCAAATCAATTGACACAAAGGTGCCAGTCTGATGTGGGAGGGTCTTCTGTTTTGTGTTGATTTCATTGGTTAATAAAGAAACTGCCTTGGCCATTTGATAGGCCAGCCCTTAGGTGGGTGGAGTAGACAGAACAGAATGCTGGGAGGAAGAAGGCAGTGAGACAATCGCCATGCCTCTCCTCTCTGAGACAGACGCAATGGAGCCAGCCACCAGGTCAGACATGCTGATTCTTTCCCAGTAAGCCACCACCTCGTGGTGCTGCACAGATTATTAGAAATGGGTTAGTCAAGATGTGAGAGTTAGCCAAGAAGAGGCTGAAACTAATGGGCCAGGCAGTGTTTAAATGAATACAATTTGTGTGTTGTTATTTCGGGCCATAAGTTAGCCAGGTGGCTGGGAGCTGGGTGGCAGGAACGCAGCCCGTGGCTCCTTCTACAGCAGTCAGTATGTACTCTGAGCCCCAGACACATCCGTGCCTTTCCTTGGCCAGCTGGGTATTTGTCATGTGTGTGTGTGGGGGGGGTCTTGGGAGTAGGTCTTGATGGCTGCCAGGGTAAGCCTCTTCTTGTCCATCAAAATCACTTAAGCTATTCCCTATTCTGGGCCTTCAGCACAGAGACCGGGGAGAGGGTCCCCACTTTACACGTGAGAACAAAGGCTTAGGGCACTGAAGCCACTCATTCTGTCAGGGTCACACAACTTATCTCCCATAGGATTGTGACCTACGATCTGCAGGCCTGTTACTGTGAGATCTAGCCTGTTGCTGCTTGTAATGAAGGAGAGGAAAGGAGGGAGGGAGGGTAGGGGAAGAGAAAGAGGGGCAGGAGAGGCAGTGCTAGGAAGAAAGGGGACAGAGGACATTGACAGACTAGGACAAGATGGGAGGAACAGAGAATTGGAAGCCCCAGGCCCGTCACAGAAACGGAGACTCCCTTTCTTTCCCAGGGTCTACAGTCTGGCCTTGAGGTCACAAATTCCAGTATTCTTGTCTGCCCAGGATAATTGTATGTCCAGAGGAGGAGGGTGTGAGAAGGAAGAAGAGGAAGAGGAGGAGGAGGAAGAGGAAGAGGAAGGGGAAGAGGAGGAGGGAGAAAAGGGGGTAGGAAGAGGAGGAGGAGGAGGAGGATGGTGGGTGGTGGGAAGAGGGGGGGGAAGAGGAGGAGACAAGCACAGATACTTTCAGCTTAGGATCCTCCCTAAAGGCAGAGTTCTTTGAAGCCTGGTGGGTGGGTATGGAGGAGAATCCTGAGACCAATGACCTTGAGGGTCTGGGACCTTAGTGATGGGAACAGAAAAGACACAACAGCCCCGTGATTCCCTGCAGCCTGGCAGAGGGAGGGAAGGCTCAAGGCAAAGAGTAGGGCTCGGTAAACAAGGTAAACACAGTCTCTCCCAGGATCCCTGCAGGCGGCACGTGGGGTGATCTGCTCTGCTTATGTGCTCTCTTGCATGCCTGTGCTAGGGTGGACACAATGCCTGCCACCTTGATGAATTTGCAGCGCTGTTCAAAGGTCATGTTTGTTCAGTGGATGGATGAGACAGGAAGGGAGAACCCATGCCCAGGGTAGAGCTGGGTGTGGGGAGGACCCTGCAGGGAGGGTCCGTCATTCCTGAGCTTGGAGGTTCAGGTGAGGTGTTTGTTACAGAACACACATTACTGGGGCGTTATCTCAGTCAGGAAGGAAGCCTCTGGCCCTGTGACTTCACTTCCCTCCCTCCCATCTCAGCTCCCAGATGCCATCCTCTCTGAGGCGTTCCAAGAAGCCAGCTCTCCCCCAGGCTCTGTTATATACCAGCCTAATTAAAATGTACTCATTCGCTCTTCCATAGCAAATAGAGCAGACAGGATGTTGGTGCCAAGCAAGCCAAAACCAAGGCGGTATGGGAGGTAACTGACAGTTTCCTGTCAGGACTCCGCAGCTGAAGGCCAGCCAGCACAGGACTACCAGGCCTCTGGCTCTCAGCAGAGTTAGCACACTGCCTTCAGGACCTGGCAGGTCTCTTGGCAGGAGCTCTGCCAGGAAGAGGCTCTGACATTTGCCAAGCATATTTGTCCCCAGGTGGGCAGGGACATCTTACTTCTGAGAAGACTTCCTGTTTGAAACAGGAAGGGGTTTTGGATTCAGGAACCTGGTCTGGCCTGAAGAAGAGCAAATGATAAAGGAACTTAACGAGACCTTCAGGTCCCTGGCAAATGGGATCAAGGACTCCATTCCTTGCAGGGAAAACCATGTGTGGTGGTTTGAGTAAGATTGGCCCCCATAGGCTCATGTATTTGGATGCTCAGTCACCAGGGAGTGACACTCTCTGAAAGAATTAGAAGGATTGGAAGGTGTGGCCTTGTCGGAGGAAGTACATCATTGGGGGTGAATGCTGGGGTTGCAGAAGCCCACACCAACCTCCCCCCATCTCTGTCACTCTCACTCTCTCTCCCCCAAACTGCAGGTCAGCATGTGGCTCTCACCCACTGCTCCAGTGCCATGATGATAATGGACTAGGCCTCTGAAACTGTAAGCCAGCCCCCAACTAAATGCCTTCTTTTATAAAGGTTGCCTTTGTCAGGTGTCTCTTCACAGCAATGGAACAGTGACTAAGACACTATGAGAAGCCTGGACGCCAGACTGGGGTGTAGGAAGACTGGAGGGAGAATGAAGGTGCTGACCCTAGGGAATCTTTCTGGAACACTGGGCACAACTATTGATCTTCCCACTGTCCTGATGGGGCTACTACCGCTGAGGCTGACCTATGTCACTTGTACATGAGCCTGGGAAAAGCTAAACAGAATAGGTAGAAACCTTCCAGCCTGTGTAGATGGGCTTGGCCGGGGCTGGCAGACTGACAACCTCCAGCCTCCTCACTAGACAAGGATCTGGTGCAAATCTTAACAGAACCTGTTGATAGTCTCATTTTTCCCATTACTGTTTTGGTAGAGGGCTTGATTGACAGGATTATATCTGTTTGCTTCTGAAGCCAAAGACCTGCATTTCCTCCCATCCACACCAAAGAGGCCTTAAAAGTCGGGGGGCGAGAGGGTAGGAGCCGTCCAAGCCAAGAGTGGTAGAAGGTCAAGTTCACACTTACCAGGTGGCCAACTCTAGCACTCTGCCCTTGGGAGGCAGTACTCATCATGGTACCTGCAGAACTTTATACCCCAACCAATGGCACCGATGTCATAGCCTATAAGCCTAATCAGAGACTAACCCAAGGTGAGTCTAGATGCTATCACCCTGACAATGGAACTACACCCCCAACTTGTATTTTAACATTCAGACACTATCTCATTGCTGCAAATTATCAGACAGAAGCAAATTAAGGAAGGAGGGGCTCCCAGTTGGAAGGTATACAGTCCATCACGGTGGGGAAAGAGTAGTAGGTGGCCCATGGTAACAGGAGTGTAACTGCTGCCTGGTACAGGGATCAGAGTCCAGGCCAGAGAAGAGAGGATAACCTATAACCCTCAGGGCTGCCTGCCCAGAGTCACCTGCCTCCCTCTGGTTCCTACCTCCCAGATCAATACCACCAAGGGGAGGGCCAAGCGTTTGAACATGTGAGTCTGTAAGGGACACTTCACGTTCAGACTGCAGTTAGGATAAAGTATCAGCAGTGGGGGCTTTGGAACTCAGCAATAGATAGCTGGAACAGGAGTAGACTTTGAAACACAGGCCTCTGAGCGGCCACCACTTATGAACCCTCGTGCTTCTACTGGCTGAGGCTTTCGCAGGTGGCTGGCAGGTAAACTGGGGGTGTCTGGCCTGGGGTGGCCTCTGTGAAGACACCTCTGCTTTGTGTAGTCTCATCCTCGGTGGGCTAACCTAGAACTGGTCTTATGGCAGTAGTAGGAATGTGGGGTTTGGGGGAGGAGGAGGAAGAGGTGGGGAACACAAAGCTTCCAAAGGCCTACTAGGAGTTAACCCCATCACTTCCACTAAACCCTGTTGGAAGCAAATCCCCAGGCCAGCTGATATTCACTGGGTGGTCAATGGAGCCCATCTCTTAATAGAGGTACCCGAGGTCACATGGCAGAGGGTGTGGCTACTGGGGGGAGGGAGAACCCAGTGTAGTCTGCCTTCAATTCATCACGTAGTTCCTGGGGCTGCTGGAACACAGGCAGGAGCTTGAGAGGCATGAATGGCCCTTCTGTGTTGACCAACGTGTCTGGACAATACCATGACGAGATTAATCAATGCCTTTCACTATTTTAGCAACAATTCTTGTGCAGAGGAAGTAAAAGAACCATGAGAAGGAGTTTTGGGTGGCCAGGACTCTAGATCTGTGGTCTTCAAAGAGTACCCGTGAAGCCCAGGGGCGGTGTGGGGAATGGGTGTTTTGTAGAAGGTCCAAGGAAAGTAGGTCCCCACCCTATCCAGTGTAAACCTATTTTCTCTCCCTTTCTTGGAGTTTCCTTTGGAGAAGTGCTGTAAGGATTTGAAAAAATAAATGGTTTTGAAGTCTAGCAGACCAGACCAACATCTCAAAGAACAAAACAACACCCCCAAGAAAACCCCAAAGCAATCTCAGATATGTCCACTATAAGGGACCTAGTAGGTGAATGTCCTGGCAAGCATTATAACCCAAAGTTTCACTTTATCCAAGGCCAATTCTGACATTCTCTCTCCTCCATCACTGGATTCAAGACAATGAAATCACAGCAGTCTGGGATATAGGGGAAACTGAGGCAATCATAAAAGATTTTCTTAAAATATCATTGCTTTGACTTTTCACTTCTCCAGAATATTAGTTATTAGAAAGAATGAGGAAGTATTCTTATGATCAAATGCCTGGCAAGAATGCTGAGCCCTCAAAGGGGCTTCTGTATCAATCGCCCTACTTCCGCACCCATGTCCAAGGCTCAGAGAACATCACAGAAGAGGGGCTGGAGGAGAGGGCGGAGTTCTGTGACATGTTGCCACCTGGACATGACTATCACCCTCCCGAACTCACAGCAGCTGTGACCCGCACACTAGCAAGCCAGCTAGAATTGGCCAGGCCCGAGCCCTTACTGAAAGGCTACTGGCAGTTGATAGTTGCCAATCAAGGGCTGTGGGGGATCCAGAAATGGCCTTGAGAGCTAAATGAAGGTTGCTGTCTGATCTTCACAGTTAGCACTACATACGTAGCAGCTACCCCGTGAGCCGTCTGCATTTTCCCGTGGCAGTGCTCTACATTCCCTTAAACTGCAAGACAAAATAAACCCCTCTCTCCTTAAACTGTTTCTGTGAGGTATTTTGTCACAGTGGTATGAACCAGTCTTCCTTCAAGGGGTGGCCACTGGTAGGTTTCCCAGGCTCTTGTGGGTGGACTCACACCTGTGTAATATAACTAAGTAAGTGGCCTCGAACAAAAGACACAAAGTTGAGAGAGGAACCTATTGAAAAGGATATGGGATGCCAATTGAGATCTGCTTCCTCACAGGCCATGGTCCCTAAAGGCTCCACAATCTCCCAAAGCAGGGCCACCTGCTGGGTACCAGGTGCTCAAACACATGAGCCTGTGAAGAACATTCTACATACAATCCATAATGTCCCTAAGACCCTGCACACTCTCTGACTCTCAATCCTTCACGCACATCATCATACACTCTATGAAGCTGGATTACCAGAACCATAGGCGATCCAGGACATCTTACTGGCAGCAAGCGGTGCTGGGGGGTCAACTCAGGGAGCAGAGCTGAGCACACTTGATGCTGCTGGTCCTCCTAGGGCTGATGGAGGGCTGCCTGGGAGGAAAACTCACTTCCGGATGAGGTCTGGATTTGCTCGGAAGCTGTATCTCCTCCTCCTCCAGTGTGTTAATTCCATTTCTACCCAAGTGAGTGTTTTTAGGACGTGAGCTAATTATAGCCTCTCCTAAGTCTTTTGCAGTCTGTTTCCTGTTCAAGTTCTACATTAGTCACCAGAAAGAGTCTCCAGCCATCTCCTGTCCCTGCCTTGTCTCAGCCCACTGAGAATGGGGATGCTGGCCAGACTAGGGGCAGATCCCCATGGGGAGATAGGAAGAGGAGGTTAGAGGCTAACCGGGGGACACCGAGTGTCTCTTGTCCCCATCCTCTGTGGACTGCAGCTCTTCGTCCTGGAGTTTGCTCAGCCTCTGGAGCCACAGAGGCTGCAGAGACACATTCATTCAGCCGCATATTTTTGCCATTACTTGATGACCTATTTGCATCTTTGCCGAGAATTTCCTCTCCAGCCATATACGGTGATTTCACTGCCGCACAAACTGAGGCTGCCAGCTGCAGCCATGCTCAAGGATCCTCCCCATATGACTCCATCCTTGTGTTTACTTTGCTTTGTGCAAAAACACCCTTCATACTCAGTCCTTCCCATGCATGGCTGGTCCCAGGCACTAAGCAGTTGCATCTGATGGGAACTCCCCGAGAAGCTAAATTCTTGTGCCCACAGGTACAGGAGCAGCTCCTGCCCCCAGGGAGGAAAAGGGAACTCTGGCCAGGGACTGGCAAAGCTCCACCCAAAGCCCTTTTGCTTCCTGTGTCCTTGTTCCTGCTGTCTCTGTCCTGGAACAAATGCCCGCAGCCATGTGTCAAGGTATCCATGGGCACAACTCTCCATCAGACCACGGGGTTGGTTACTTTTCTTACAGTGACAAAGCCCTGACAAAGACAACTTGAGAGAAGGGCTTATTTATTTTTATTTTGGCTCCCTCCATCATGGGAGGGTGCACCAGCTGGCCCAGCACATGGCCTCTGCTGTAGGGACGCAGAGAGAGAGAGATGAATGCTAGCTTCCCCATTTTTGTACAGTATGGGACCCAGGCCATGGGATGGCGCCATCTGCAGTTAGAGTGGCTCTTCTCACCTTCATTAACTTAATCTAGAAAAACAAATCCCTTACACACCCGGGGACTTGTCTCTTCAGTTGTCCTGTATCCTGCAGAGCTGACAATCAGTGTTACCCATCACAACCACCACCATCTGGCCACTGTGACTGATGCACCCTCATTGGTCTCTGGTGGAGGGGTGGAGGGCAGGGCTTCAGACCCTGAGCTCTCCAGGGACAAAGGAGGAAAAGGAAGGAGGTTCTTTTTAAAAGTTCATCTTCAGGTGGTCAACCTCCCAGAGACTAAAATCCTTTTGACCTTTACCACTCCCTAGTCCTCAAACTAGGGGACTCTGTCCCTCCAATAAAGCTTCTGGGAGCATTGGGGATGACTCATTCCAAGTCGTCTCCTTGGGAACGTTGGCATCGGAAGCCAACCTCGGGCGGGCCAGGTGGTCAGGGAGCACCTGCTCTGGACCAGGTGGCTTTCTCGCTACTGTGGAGATAAATACTGTCCAAGAGCCTAGAAGAAGATGCCCGCGCCCACACCACCTTCGCCCAGCTCCCATTTGGAGCCGGCATGCAGATAGGCACCCTGAGGTGGAAGAAGTGGGATACAGCCTTGTTCGTCAAGCACTTGCTTGGGCCCTGACGTCCCAGGGCTACTTCTGAGGCGTGATGGATGCCAGCAATCTGGCCCAACTATTTTTATAATCATTTGGTTTCCATCCTAGGAAATTTGTTACAGACTGTCTGCCCACAGAGCATACACGATTACATCCTGGGAAGCACAAGAGCCCAGAAGACGCCAACAGGGATGGCTGAGTCAGGCTTAGCAGGGCTGAAGACCTGGAGACGGAGTCCCTGGGGGAGGAGGCTGGGGATGTGGGGGAGTAGAAGTGAGGTTAGCAGGAAAAGGGGTGTGAGCACCTAGCACAAACTCTCTCTCCTTAGGGCTATAATGATGGATTTTGAAACAAAGAGCATCTGAGCCACCTTTAACCAAGCTCTTCCTCCTTCTCCCTCCTCCTCCCCTCCTAAAAGAAAAACACCAAACCCTCTCCCTTAGCCCCCTTCCCACAGGGACCCACCAGGCATCAGGGCTGACAGTTTCTTCTAGAAATTTGTTCTTCAGCAGCAGACATAGAACAAAAGAGGCTGGCAGAGACCTTTCTGCAGGTTGTTCCTCCTGAAAGAGGGGGCCCTGTGAGGTATCCCCAGGCCTGCTAACCCATCCTCTCAGGTGAAGCTCCAGGCAGTCCCCAGCCCCCAACCTCTCTGCAGCTGGGGAAAGGATCACAGAGGCTCCTGGCAGCAGGGGACTGTTCACCAGGGAGACTGCCCCGCAGGAAGGCTTTCCTCTTGATTACATAGACTATCTCATTGCTCTGTTTTTCCAACAGTGATTCAGCCCAGAGTCATCAGAGTGGCTGATGGGGACCATGCCTGTGCTCCTGCCCTAGCTTTGATCTGGGTTACATAACTGCATGTGGATCTGTGCTCAGAGGCAGCCTCTCACTCTGCTATTCAGCCCTAAATCGCAAAGCAGAAAACTACAGGCCTGAGGGAGCCATCTGATGCCTAGGGAAAGACATCCTAGCTTTTCCCTTAAACATACAGACTGGGCAAGGTAGTGGCAGAGAAAGCCTGGAGTACCAGCCCTCAGGAGACAGGCTAGAGGGTTGCTGCGAATTCAAGGCCCCCCTGTTCTAACCTGTGGGTTCCCGGTCAGCCAGGGTCACAGAAAGGACTGTTGTGCTTACCTTTCTGTTGCGTTACTAAAACACCTGAACAAGGCGTAGAAGGAAGGGTTTATTTGGACTTCTGGTTCCAGAGGGAGAAGAGTCCTCATGGTGAGCAGCTGTGGCAGCAAGCAGCAGACAGAATGGCCAGGAAGTTTATGTCCTCAACTGTAGGCACAAAGGAGTAAGAACAAACTGGAAGCCAAGAAGGGTTTAAACTCTCACAGTGACATGACCTCCAGCAAGGTCATGGCTCCAAAACCTCCCAAATAACATCACCACCTGGAGACCAAAAGGTTCAGACACCCAAGCCTATGGGACATTTTTCATCCAAACTACCACAGAGACCTTGTCTCAAAAAATCAAATAAAATAAAATAAAATAAAATAGAAGGCACTCAGCTTTGCCTACCCACAAACACGCCTCTGATACTGGACCTTGAAGAAAAGTGCAAAGCTCTCAAAGATTCTCATTCAACCCCTCTCCCGAGGCTTGCACATTCGTCCTGCACTTACCAAGTAGTCACCAGTTCCTGTTCCAGACTATCGGCTTTTCTGTATAAGGTCCCCCTTATACAGACATGCTTCATGAGGCTGGGGAAAGAGAGGGGCGCTCAGACCTGAGGAAGAGCGTGATGAACGGGAATTTCAGAGAACAAATGCAAGAGGCCTCTGATGACGCAGTCCCGAGTGAGCCTTGGCCAGGGCAAGCCTGGGGTAGAGAGTTGGGGCAAGGCCAGACGAGGCTGCACAGGGAGAGACCTCATTTTCCAACCCTGCAGAAACCACAGAAGGCTTTGCTACGGGAGTGGAATCACTGAGGGGCCCAGCGTAAAATGACAGGTCATCTGGGAGAACTTGGGGCGTGCTCATGAAGAACTGTTGACGGAAAGCCAACTGTGTAGTATGGTATGGTCTGCAGAAGATGGTGGGGCAAGAGGGGCAGAGGGAAGAAGCAGTCGCTGGGAGTTAGGTAAAGGTCACCTTGAAAGGAGCCGTGACCTGAAATTAGTATAGCACAAGGAAGCCAAGTTTTGGCTTTCCCCTCCCTGACCTCAATGACCAAACCCAGAGATGTAAGAAGGTAAGTCAGAAGCCCCAGAGATGTAAGAAGGTAAAGCTAGAATCTAGGCTGCTCTGGCCACACAAACAGGCATCCTACTGAGACTTGTCTGTCTGGCCCCACCCCCAGTTAACAGACTCCCAAGGGCCCATCTGTCACCTGGGAAATGAGTTTTTAACAAAGCAGGTGTTAGTGGCCACACATCCTACTCCCTGCCCTCTTCCCTGCCTCCCTCAGCCTAGCTGCAGGCTGGTACTGTGAAATTTCCCGCACTAGGCCCGAGAAGAGACCCTCGTGTCTGCTCCATAGGCTCCAGTTTCTTTCTTCAGAGACCCCACCATGCTATCTGTTTCTGGTGCTCTCCTTGAAGTCCCTGCCATGTCGATGCTCCTCTGTCTGTCTGTCTGTCTATGTCGGTCTGTCTATGGCATTAGTAACTCTTCAGTACCCTCTTGAACCCCCATCTGAAACCTTCAGTGGGGAGGCTTGGAGGCTGACTATGGTCTGCGTTGCCAGTGGTATAGTAGAGACAAGACAGAACAATGTCCCAGATAAGAGGGCTGTGGTCATATGGATGGTTCAGTGATCCAACCATCTTCTGGGGAGATGAGGAGGAAGAGAAAGAATCTGAAATAGGAAAGAGGGCACTACCTGAGACAGGGGTGGGCGGGATGGCAAATGGTGACACCATCAACCAGGACAGTGATGAAGAGAAGGGGCTGCTACTAGACAAACAGAAATAAATCTTTCCAGGGTAGCGAGGGTTCCAATGGGGGACAGGCAGCTTCTCCCTGTATCTCTGCCCTGGCAGAAATGCCATATGTCTGGGTTTCCTCCTCCTGTCTCTTCTGTACCATTTAACAGCCCCAAATGCTCGCATCCCTGGGAGTGGGTCCTCAGAGCATCAGCCCCAGTCCATCAGCTAAAAAGACAATCATTAATGGTTTTTGTGTTTGTTTTTTGAGACAGGGTCTCATGTGGTGCAGGCAGGGCTCCAATTTATCCCGTAACTAAGGATGACCTTAAACTTCTGATCCCCCTGTCCCCACCTTCTGAGTTCTGGGATTACAGGTGTGTGCAAGCATACTCAGTTTATGCAGTGCTGGGGATCGAACCCAAGGCTAGACAAGCACTCTACCAACTCAGCTACATCCCCGGCAGTCCTTAAAAGTCATAATTAGAAGCGACTGTTGACTTTCTGTGGAGAAAACCGCCAATCTTCAGAAGATCC
>NC_022015.1:3778793-3779533 GCF_000317375.1 Microtus ochrogaster | reverse complement strand
AATGAAAGCAACAGATTAGAAAGAAATCACTCCCACATCAAGATCCAGGGCCATGAATCTCTAATCAGATTTTGAACTCTGTACCTTTTAGAGGCACTCTGAACCTCCACTTCATCCTGTTCCCCCATCTCCTCAAGAGAACTCAGACAAGGAATTCGGTGCCTGTTCTAACTCTGGCCATCCCTCTTTGGCATCAAAACCAAACAATAATAATAATATAAAATGGCAATCCCACTAAGTGTTAAGAGTGGAACTGTTCCCTGCCCCAGGAACTCCCATCATTCCACCACAGCTGCCTTAGAAGGCAGTTAGGCCCCCAGGGCATCTGGCAGCATAAGGAAAAAGGTCATGGGAGAAGGGAGGCATTGCTGCTAGGTAACATGTTGCTGTCCTGTGGTTGCCCTGGTGATGATGGTTTGTGTGTGCAAGGAGCGGTACTGGGTGATTCCATGTTAAGCTTTCGTGTTAGCTGGCTTGGCTTTTTCATGGTGCTGAATTCTCTGACACCATGTCATGGGCCATCAAAACTTCTCAGAGGAACAGCATTAGCTCTCCTTGATGGACTGCATGCCTCATCCAAAGAGATAAGTCATAACTGTCCTCAATAATCTGCCGTAAATTGGAGGTAGATGTGCCCAGTATCCTTTGCGAGTTTCCCAACTGAAATTGCTCTCCAGCCTCACCACAAAGCTAACACTGTACTCCATATAAACCCAGTGTACCATGTTCATTCACTCACT
>NC_022015.1:3771327-3777703 GCF_000317375.1 Microtus ochrogaster | reverse complement strand
ATCCATCCATCCATCCATCCATCCATCCATCCATCCATCCACATATTCATTCACCACATACCCATACCTTCACCTACCATCTGTCTCTCCACCTATCTATCTACCCATTTGAGGATTTTAGGGTCCATTGCAGCTTCTCTTTATGTTAAAATTATATGCATACTAAAGAATTATTGGGTTTAAGTTTTTTGTTTTGTTTTAGATTTTGAGATAGAGTCTCTCAAGTTGCCCAGGCTGGACAGCAACTTGTTATGCAGTCAAGAATGAACTCAAGGGGCTGGAGAGATGGCTCAGCAGTTAAGAGCATTGCCTGCTCTTCCAAAGGTCCTGAGTTCAATTCCCAGCAACCACATGGTGGCTCACAACCATCTGTAATGAGGTCTGGTGCCCTCTTCTGGCCTGCAGGCATACACACAGACAGAACACTGCATACATAATAAGTAAATAAATAAATATTAAAAAAAAGAATGAACTCAAATATTTGATTCTTAGGTGTCCACCTCCCAAGTTCCAGACCACAGGCATATGTGCCACTCCACATAGTTTATGTGATTCTGAGTTTAACCCCAGAGCTTTGTGTATACGGGGAACACAGTCCACCAACTGAGCCGTATCCCAGCCCCCAAAGACTTCTTTTTAAATAAATTTCATCATGATTTGTTGTCAGTAAACATTTGCTTTGCACCTCTATTTGATAATACTATACACCTGGGGTCATGTAAAAAATTCTTACGTGTCAGGAGCTGAGAATGAAAAAACTTCAGAAGCCCTGAATAGACAACCAAGTGTTTGGTTAGAACAATGGTGAGGCCTCCTGCGGTTGCCAGCAGAGAAGAGAGTCTTGTCCCTCGTACTAGTGTATAGAGCACTGACGAATAGGATGCTGGCTTGGTTCTGATGCTCCAGGCACCTGGCAAGGCAGAGGTGTGAGGTGCCCTGGGCAGAACCCCCTTTCCACCCAATCCATATATACATTCTCATCTGCGTCTAGATGTATACAGGGATTGGGTGAAATAGCTGTCCTGTCCAGGGCAGCTCACACCTCTGCCTTGCCAGGAACCCCTAAAGGAGGCAGGGTACTCCCATTACAACCTTGGTTTGCACCAAGCATGCAGCGGGACTCTTTAGACATAGTTCATTTAAAACAGTAGCTCCATGTGGCAGCAGGCATTAACCCCAATTCATAAACGGGGAGTTGAGTTTTAGTGGGACGGTCAGCACAGAGAGTGCACAGCCACTGGGCACTCTCAGCAGAGCTGGGATAAGAGCCCAAACTGCCCTGTGCCCAGACACCTGCTGAGAGCCCAGTCTCTGGGCTGCATGAGCTGCTACAGTTAGATGCCTCCTCCTGATTGGACGCTGACTGAAATAGACCAATCACGGAGGTGCTGTGGCCCTCAGGGCCATGGCTACAGCTATAATTGTTACCCAGTGATTCCACTGGCCTTGGCTGTGAACAAGTCTGACATCTCCAGAAGCTGGGAAGCCAGGGTACAGTGCGTGCACACCAGGACGGCAGGGGACAAAGTGCTCTGTTTTCACCGGGCCTCTGGTCCTCAAGTTACACCTGACATATACCTTCTGGAACAGCACCAGGGTCCCCAGGACACCCTGAACCTCTCATTGTTTATACAGCAGCAGCTGCCATAGCCCCTCAAGTTAGTCCTTGTGCAACCATCCTGGGAAAAGTGGAGAAACCAGGGCACCAAGAGTTTGGCACCCAAACTAGGATTTAGAACTTGGGGAGAATTGAGAAACCTGTACTTTTGGGTCCCCAGGTGTGTCCATGAAGTGTCTGATGCTTGACTGTAGGATACAGTTATTGTTTGTAAAACAAGTCTTGCAAGGTTGCCCTCAAATGAGAGACCCTCTTACCTTAGTCTCCAAGTCTTGGCATTATAGGTATGTGTCAACCAGACCCGGCTGGGACTCACTTTACAGCAGGAATAAAGGCCTCCAAATACAAAGTTTGCCGTTGTCTCTGTGAGGAGCCCATGAGCAGAGTGGATGACCATGGCCATACACACACATACACCTCTCCTATAGTCCTGGATCCCAGAAGTGGGAGGCAATGGGAAACACTAGGATGGGAAAACTGCTCAGTACGAGCACAGGGTGGGCTTCTCTCATGCTTAGCACGGCCAGTGCAGGCTGCACGGATACCCAAATAACCAGTCTTTTCAAAGTGGTTTGTTTTGTTTTTTTATGGTGTGCAGTGTGCAGTTGAAAGTCACCTTTACCTTCCAAGTGACTCTTGACAGCTACCTGAATCCCAACCACCCAGTCAGGAATGTAAAAGGCTGCTGTTATTATTACTATCATTATTGTCGTATCTCTGTATGTGGACATGCATGTTGTGATGTATTTTGAAGGTCAGAAGACAGCCTGTGGCGTCGGTTTTCTCCATCCACCTTTGAGGTCTGAATTCAGGTCCCCAGGCTTGCACAGCATGTATGGAAATGACATGACCTACTTAGAGATGTGGCTGGCTCTCTTTTAAGAAAATTCTTTTCAAGACATGGTCTCATGAAGACCGCACTAGCCTTAAATGTGCTATGTGGCCAAGGATAACCTTAAACTCCTGATCCTCCTGCCTCTGCCTCCAAGTGTTGGGCCAATAGGAATGCTGTGTCCCCAGGCCTCCTATCTCTGATTTTTTTTTTTTTACTAAAACATTGCTCCAAATCTCTCCTGCCTCCAAGCTCTCCATCACCAATAATTATTTTTACAAGTATTGATCGGCAAGTCTTAGGCCAGCCTGGGTTATGTATTAAGTTTCAGGCCAACCTGCTACACATAAGAAGAACCTGACTCAAAAACAAATAAATAAATGGGTGGGGAAAGTGTTTCTCCTCAATTAATTTACTGACTTTTCTCTTCTAGCTGAAAGTTTGTTCATAAAATTGACCTAAACATTTGCTACAGTGGGGGAAGGGCACTATGTCAAAATCCACAAACTGCCAAGGCTCACTGAGGTTTCTGAGACGTCACTTAGTAGGGAAAAGTGACTCACTAGCACCCTTCTGAGGACAGTGACAAGGATGGTTATGACACACAAGAGACAGCTCAAAGACATGGGACACTTGTCCTGGACAGCACATGGCATCGCTTTCAAGTCCTTGGGGGATTCCAGGGACAAGAGGGGTGAGCTTGTACACAGAAAGGCCCCACAGTGAGGAGGAGATCATAGCAGCTGATCCCCCAGCAGAGCCAGCAGCCAGGCCGTCTGGACCTAGTGTGGGCTGGCCCAGATGACTCCTCGTCCTAGCCCAGATGTATGCAAACATGCTCCTCTACGAAGTCAACGTATGAAGTTGAACATCAGTACTCTGAGGCTGCCAGTGAACTTAGGAGACTTGACAAGTACAGAGGTCAAATTGTCAGTTTGCTGAGTAAACAGATGTTTGGATATTTCCAGAAGCAGAGAGTTCAGGACCTTACAGGCTACCCTTCACTCTATCTGGACACAAAACAGCATGCAGGTACAGTTCCCGTTCTCGGGAGGCTTGTGTTCTGGTAGAGAAGAGGAAGGGAGGGGACAGACAAACAGGCACATGTGTGACATACATGTGCACACACACACACATGGAAAATGAGATAAGTTGCTAAAGGCTTTAAGGAAAATCTATGAAGTATATGGTTGAAAGGATCTACTCCTTGCAGTGTTTGGATGGGGCCAGCGCCTCCCAATACAGTGAGCTGGGGGCTCCCCTTCTCTGCACCTGCCTCCTCTCCCCACACATCCTGTACCTCCCAGGCCAGTTGCGTAACCACCTGGCCTGTGTTCAGAGCCCAGCTCAGCACAGTGCTTGTAAAATCTTCCCTCACTCCATGAAATGCCAGTGACTTCACAGCCAGGGAGCCCTGCTCTCATCAGTCCCCACACCAGCAGCCTCGCATCTAAAAGTGGCCTGGAGATTGAGATGTTGATGTCAGACCCGCTCTGGAGCCAAGAACCGAGCAGCCTCCGCTTGCACACAATGTCAGCCTTTCTGGAGGGAAGGGCATGGTTGCCTGTCTCCTCTCCAGGCTCTGCTAGCACAGGAATCCCCCACCACCACCATCAGAACTCTCTGAACAGGGACTTGGAGTGGTGACCCCATTCTGGGAGCCAAGAAACTGGACCATATTTGTCTTTCTTTTCTTTTCCCATTAATATGTGGTCTGATGTGTGCTTTCTTATGTATTGTGCATACATGTTTGCATGTATGTATGCACATGTGTGTGGGTGGTGAGTGTGCATGTGTGCGCTCACACAAATGAAGCCTTGAGGTTGATGTTAGGAATTAATTAGCCTTGATTACTCTTCCACTTTACTGAGTGAGGGGAAAGCTTCTCAGTTGACCCATAGCCTGCTACGGCTAGGCCAGCCAGCCAGTTGGGTCTGGGGATTCCCTAGTCTTACATCCAAGCCCTGGATTACAGGTAGGCTGCCACACCCACTTGGCCTTTATGTGAATTCTGGGGATCTGAACTCTAGTTAGTCCTGAAGTTTGTCTTTGCAAGCTCTCTAACTACTGGGCCCTCCCACCAGTCCCTGGACCACATCTGTGTTCAACACTGCGGGAGCAGACACACCGGTAAGCAATTGACAATCCGTTTGTGAAAATTTCTACTTACAGTGACTCTTACTCTGGCTCCTGATAGAGTGACCTACAGAGGTTCTAGGAGATGGGAGAGACAGTCTGCTGTTCTCACCCATGGGGTCCCGACACAGTAGACTCTAGAATCTAAAAAGGGAACCTCGTGTCCTGCAGAGATTCTACAGGGCAAGATTTACCATTTATTCCATAAGAAGAACTCAAAAGGATGGACAGAGAGAGCTACTCTGGAGCCTTGAGTGGGGAAGTCACTTGAGCCATGTGTTTGAGCCCAGCATGTACAATACAGTAAGATCTCGTGGCAAACATACGCTCAGAGAGAGAGAGAGAGAGAGAGAGAGAGAGAGAGAGAGAGAGAGAGAGAGAGAGAGAGAGAGGAGAGGCGGGGGAAGAAGGTTGGGACGTGCAGAGTGGGAGAATCTTGCAAATCATATAAATGCTAAGTGATTTATCTCTAGAAGGAAGAATGCTCACACAAGTGAAACAAATACCTGGATTTTTAAAACAAGTAAAAGATCTAAATAGCTATTTCTCCAAAGAAGTGCAAATGACGTTCAACATTACTAGTCCCTGGAAACTGTCAGTTCAAGTCACACGGAGATGTTGACACCAACTTTACTAGGATATCTACTGTCAGAGTTGGGCCTGTTGCTGCAGGCCTGGGATTCCAGTTACTAGACAGGCTGAGACAGGAAGATCGCACATTCAAGACCTGCCCTAGCTATACAGTTAGGTCAAAGCCAACCTAGGCAGCTCAGGGAGATTCTGTCCAAAGCCAAGGTTGGGAATAGAGATTAGTGATAAAGCACTTGTCTAACGTGTGAAGACCTAGATTTACACACACATCCTATGCCCACAATCAGTCAAGTAGTCACTGGCAGGTATGGTGGCACATGCCCACAGTCCCAGCGCTCAGGGGCTGAGGTGGGGCAATCACAAGTTCAAGGCTAGTCTGAGCTATACGGTGAGACCCTGTAGAAAGATGGTAGATAAATAGATAAGTAGATAGATGATAGATAGATAGATAGATAGATAGATAGATAGATAGATAGATAGATAGATGACAGATGATTGATAGATAGATGATAGATGATAGATAGATAGATAGATAGATAGATAGATAGATAGATAGATAGATGATAGATAATTTGTTAATATAAAAAAAGCAAACTTCTAGTGACAGAAAGTAGATTTATAGTTACCCAGAGCTAAGGAAGAGGTAAAATTGACTATGAATGATCATAAGAAAACATTTTTGGTTGATAAAAATATTCTTAAACTATAAAAATATTCTAAAACCACATTTTTGAAATGGCTGCATCACTTTTAAGATATTATTATTATTATCATCATCATCATCATTATTTTAAATTGTATGTGTAGTGGGGTGTGTGTGTGCATGCAGTGCTGATGAAGGCCAGAAGAGGGCAATAGAGCCTTGGAGCTGGAGTTACAGGCTGTTGTGAGGCTCTGATGTAGGTGCTGAGAACCAAATTCCAGTCCTCTGCAAGAGCTGTGCTTGTTCGTACTGGGCCATCTCTCCAGCCCATGAACAATTTCAACAATCATTGAATTCTGTACTTAGGAGACAGAGACCCACGTTGGAGCAGAAATCTCAAGGTCCAAGTCAGGAGCAGAAGGAGAGAGAGTGCGAGCTAGGAACTCAGGACCGCAAGGGGTGCTCCCATTGAAGGGAGACAATGGGGATGTTCTATTGGGAACTCGCCAAGGCCAGCTGGCCTGGGTCTGAAAAGGCCGGACTCGCTGAACATAGC
>NC_022015.1:3761264-3771217 GCF_000317375.1 Microtus ochrogaster | reverse complement strand
CAGGGAACCCTGATTGCTCTTCGGGCTGAGGAGGGAGGGGGACTTAATTGGGGGAGGGGGAGGGAAATGGGAGGTGGTGGTGGGGAAGAGACGGAGATCTTTAATAAATAAATAAATTAAAAAGAAAAAAAGGGTAGATTTTATGTCATGTAAGTTATGTTTCAATAAACTATGATGAAGTTATATTTCTTACCTTGTGAACCAAGTAATTCATGTTAAGGGCATCATAAAAAATATACACAAAAATCTTAAATCTTTAAATTCATAACAATGTTTTTTAAAAGTTAATGAAAAACTAGAAACACTCTAAATGCTTAGAAGCAATGCATTATTTAGAATATATAAACCAGGTGGTTGTGGTGGGGTGCCTTTAATCTCAGCTTTCAGAGGGGAGAGGCGGGGATATCCCTGTGATTTCTGTGAGTTTGAGGCCAGCCTGGTCTATACAGTGAGTTCCATAATAGCCAGGGATGTTATACAAAGAAACCCTGTCCAAAAAAAAAAATTAGGTAAGCCTTCTGAAAGAGCAGCAAACAGTCACTGAAGTTGGTATTTGCAAGGAATTTCTGAGGACCAGGGTCACTGCTTAGGACAGAACACCAAGATGGCCAAATTTCACCAAGAGCCAATGAATTTATATATAGATGCTTGTGTGTGTGCACACATGTGTGTGCATGTGTTCATGTGTGCACATACACATATCTATACATGTGGACGAAAGCCAGAGGTCGGCACTGAATTTCTTCCTTAGTTTCTCTCCACACTATTTTTTGAGACACAGTCTCTCATTGGGGCTCGAGTTCACAGAGTTGACTAGACAGTCTGCCAGGAAGGCCCAGGCTTCTTCCTGTCCCTGCTTCCCGAGCTCCAGCATTGCAGGCATGCACACCACATCTGACTATTGAGAGGACGCTGAGAATCAAACTGAAGTCCTCGTGCTTCCTTGATGAGCACTTTGTCTTCTTGACGCTGCAGCCTCATCTTCTGAGAGTCGAGCCCGTACTGTGTGTGCACACGTCTGTATATAGTATAACCAGACACTTGCTTGCTCATGGCTGTTTCCATCCGGGTATCTTTAAATAGCATTCTGCGGCTGCTGCGAGCTTTCCCTTACAGAAAGAGTCTGTAGACTCTTCTGAGATTTCACCTGTTCCCGCCTACATGTAAGTGCAATTCTGTCCCAGTTGCATGTGACCTAGGAGTTTAGGGAATGCTCAAGTATGGTCTGTATAAAGTGTAGGGTATATTGTTAGTAAAGATTAACACTCCATCTAGGCGGCTACGGGGAAACCGTCAGCTAAGCAGGGGAAGAGCGTCCAGTGTGGCTGCTTTGGGGCCACTCACACTCCTGTCCGGAACACCTCACCCCTGCCCAGTGAACTCTGGTTCCTCAGAGTGAGCTGTGGTGATCCGGTCTTCACTTTATTGTTGGAGTCTCAGGAAGAAGGGGAAAGATGTGATTTGCATCTCCCCGGGGGAAGACTTCTCACAACACCCAGGGAGGCTCAGAATTTTCCATTCCTCCTGCCTCTACCTTCCAAGTGCTGGGATTACAGGCCTACACCGTATATATACATGTATTATCTTCATTTGTTGATTCTATCTCAATAAAGCTGGAGAGGCCCAGCCAGTGATTTGAGACTACTTTTATGTTTGAAGCATATTTTGTTTCTGAACTATAAACATCACTATGACGACAAAAGATATTGTCAAGTCTCAAACTGAGCTACACCTACCTTTCAGGTATACAGCTTTAGACTGCTTCTAGGAGCAAGTGCGTGAGAGCAGAGAACAACCCAGGGTTCAGCCACTGCGTCACCTAAGTGACTCTGGGTGGCTTCCAGATGTCATCAAGCACAGACCCATAGCCAGCACCACCCCTTAAAAACTCCAAGAATGAAGCCATGTCTGACTTTTAGCACTGGTCTCATTCTGTATCCCAGACTGGCTTGGGATTCACTTTGCAGCCTAGGCTGAGAAGTAACTGTGGGAGACAGAGGATATGGGTTGGGTAAGGCCAGCCACCCAGGTCTGCTCTCAGAGAAGACCACCCTCTCTCCCTCCCTTCCTCCCTCCTCTATATATCGCTTCCCCATAGGGGACTCTGAGGGCGGAGACAGCTTGTCCACAGTGAACAGTCATAGTGGCGCAGGGCTAGGTTCAGCTTCAGGGGTGGGAGAATGAAATGAGAGGGGTCAAGGGCAGGCTGACCCTGGAAGCATGCTGTCAATCACAGAGAAGGTGGACAGAGATGGTGGCTGCCTGGCTCAAACATATATTCCGTGAGGCATGCTACGGCCAACGGTGCATGCATTCTGTCTGAGCCCCCTCACCTCAGTAGTCCTCTGAGGCAAACAAACAGCATCACAGTCTCAGAGGCTCCAAGGCTCAATGGTATTTGGCCCCCTTAGTCTAAGGGTAAAGTCTCCCTTCTGCCAGAGCTCCTGGTGTCAGCCTCCACCTGACCTCTGACCCCCTCTCATGCATGTAAAACAGGGACATACATGTGCCTCAGTTTGTGCACATCCCTGAGTATCATGGTGAAGTTAGGTCAAGGGGACCTACGCCAAGCGTGTCACTATACATTAAAACATTCGCCGTGTAAACAGTTCTCTCCAGATACAGCGTCCTTGAGCAATGTCCCACCTGGGTTCCCGGACATTGGCCTCAAGCATCATCCTTCCAAGGATGATGAACTCTATCTACCCTCAAGTAACACCAGAGGGACCAGGAAACAGGTTAATTACCCCAGCCAAGCCACAAGCCCCACCTACTCATGGGCCCCCTGCTGGGTTAAGCTCTTCTGCACGTCTCTGCCCCGCTCAGGCCTTGCTCAGCTGTCTGCTCCAGGATGGAGCAGAGACCTGTGTGGTGACGTGAACAGGGAGATTGACTGGAGTCAGGCCTTGGCCGGCTCCTGAGATCCCTGGCCTCAGACCTGCCAATTAAAGGCAAGAGAGATGAAAGAGGGAGGCTTCGGTAAGCAGCCCGCAGCCTGGAAAGATGAAAGCCAAGCCCAAGTGGTATTTTACGGCTTCCAAATGGGAGGAATAGAGGTGTTCTTTATTATAGCGATGAGAGCTTGTAATCACAGAGACCTAGGAGACACTGGGGCGGCCTGCCAGCTCTGCCCTTCTCTGCTCACTGGCTTGGACAAATCACAGTTCCTCATTGTCCCACCCAGGGACTTGGGGACCGGCTAATACTCTAGACCCTGGTCACAGGCCCCACCAGTGCCCTCCTGGTCCTCTCTAGCCCAGAAACCTGACAGCCTCCTTCTCTATGGGCTTCCACTTCTGGCCAGAGCCAGGGAGCTCTGAATGCTGCCGGCAGCAAGAGCAGGGGTGTGAACCTGGGGTGGATGAGTGGGAGGGAGAGACTGATGGCCTGTCTGACCCTTGCCCCCAGCTGCAATCCTTGTGTCCAGCTTACCCCCGCCTTCTAGATCCTCATTGCTTGTCTCTCCATAAAAGGATGGGACGCTCCATGCCGAGAGTTTGTGTTCGTTTCCCTTGGTTGCTATAACTCCCCAAAGTGAGAGGCTTAAAGTCATGTGAATTTCTAGACTCTGGAAGGTCCAGTCTCATCAAGCTGACATGAAGGGCAGTCTGCTCCCCCCTCCTGCATCTCCTTGCCTTTCTTGATCCCATAGCTTCCACACTCAGACCTTTCTTTGCCTCCTCTGCCATCGGGTCTTCCACCAGCACCATGGCTGGCCTGCAGTTCTAGCCTCCTTATAATGGCTTCTGGATGAGATAGGTGCCCCTTGGTAATCCCAGGCTAGCCACCCTTCCCTCTGCAACCTTAGTTCTCAGTCACCTGACCCGAATGCTCACCAAATCCGGGGATCAGACATGAGCATGGCTGGTCTGAGAACTGTCACGGGCTGAGTGTAAAATGCCCCCAGCAGGCCCACGCTTTTGAACACTTTGCCCCAGGAGTTGGAACTGCTTTAGGAAGTTGTGGTATCTTTGGGACCAGAAGCATGACTGGCAGGGGTGAAGCCCTGTTGGGGGGCAGTTGTGGCTACATGGCCTGGCCCTGCCTCGGATCCCATACATGGCTTCCTGGTCTAACCACGGCATGTGAAACAACTGCCCCACGTCCCTGCAGACACAGAGAGAGCCACCCCTGGTGCCCTGCCTTCTCTACCAGGATGGACGTCACCCTTTGAAACTGTGACCTGAGGTTGCTCCTATCAGGGGACTCCCTGGGCTCTTCTTGCTCCCTGGGGCATTCCCAGTACTCAGCATACTGAGAACTCTCCTCAAAGACACTGAACAAGGAAGTGGAAGGGTACCATGATGAGACAAGTGAGCATACTATTTAACATGGCAAACAGCTGAGATTACTCCACACAGGCACCAGGAGGGTGGTTTTGTGTGAGAGAGCTCATTTAATCACCTACAGGTTTTAATTTTCTTTTCAGGGATAGGGTCTCATGTAGCCCAAGCTGGCCTTGAACTACGTGGCAGAGGGTGACCTTAAACTCCTGCCTCCGCCTCTCTTGAGCTGGTTTCACACACGTGGACCACTGCACCCATGGTGTATATGGTGCTAAGGATGGAGCCCGGGCTATCTCGCACATTAGACAAATGCTCTACCAGCTGGCCCGTCTCTCTGGCCCTCCCCAGCAGTTCTGTGGGGGCACATTGGTTATTATTTGTCGTGTACAAATGAGGACAATGAGGCACAGCCTGCCAAGTGGCACAGCACTGTTGAGCCCTCATTGTGCCCAGCTCCCAGCCAGGTACTGTGCACCTCTGATCTCAGTTCATCGGGGGGGGGGGGTGATGAAGGGGTATGGTAGCTTCTCTGTGAGAAATACACAGAACAAGGTCTCTGGCTCAACTGGGGGCTGTTCCGGGAGATTTAGTGGCTCAGTGGAGGTTTCTGTGGCTCTCTGGGCCTCCTTTGTAAGTGAGATCAGGACCCTGCGCCCTAGATGACCCCAGATGTTCCCACTATGACACGGGGCTCCCGCTCTTAACTTTGCTTCCCAGTTCCACCCCACCTTTACAGAAGTGCCTAGTCTCCTGCCAGCCTGTGACAGGCCATGACTTTCCCCTGAGGCTGGATATGGCCACCCTGTCTCTTAGAAACCTGTCCCTTGAGAGGCAGGAATGAACTCCAGATCTCCTTTAGGGCTCATTGGTCATTTTCCTAAGAACTGGGCTCTATCCACCTTCAGCACATCCAATAGCTGCTCTTGGTTTGGGGACCTGCCCGGTCCCTCCCCCTACGCCAGCTTCTTCTCTGCTGCCCACCCCATCATCACTGGTTACCTCTTTTCCTGTTCCTCATGACCATGCACACAGGGGCTATGAGAAGCCCACACTGTCCCTTGGTCCTCAGCTGTTCCCCTCTTTGGGGCAAGAGCGTGCTTCCGGCCGGGAGAAAGCCCCACCCACTTCCTTGCCTCTTAACCTTTGCAGCCACCGCCAAGAGCAGAGACACTTGTGCCTGCCAGCACAGTGGGGCATCACATTTTCTGTTTCTGCCAGCACATTTTTCTAGGTCAATGTCAGATCAGGGAAATCCAATACTGCATGTCCCAATGTTTTATTTGAAAACAGAGCCGTTGCTTTCCAAAATAAATAGTGTTTACAGGCAGGATCTGGAGAAGCGGCCACTAGAAATGGACAAGAATTTTCCCGGCTTGACTGCTGCCAGCCCGGGGTCAGCCCCAGCTCTGGAGCCTTGGAGGTGCTGGCCAGAGAGAAAACACACAGAGGAGAGGTCACCTCTGCTGCACAATCCCCCTCCCCAGGGTTCCTCCTTCTGCAACCATCAGAATTGGTCCCCAAGCTTTGTCTTTTCCAGTACCAGCCCCCCCCACACACACCTCAACCATCTGCAGCAGCATGGCCTAGTTTCTCATACTCCATCCCCTTAGTTTCTCCCCTCCCCACTGGGCCACTCTGCACTGTCTCAGCTCAGGCCTTCCCTCTCAACCTCCGAATCTTTCTCCATCCTTCCATTGCCCAACATCGCACCATGAGGTTGCTTTCCCCCATTATCTCTGTTGATCCAAACTCCATGCAGGCATGCTCACATGCATCTCCTAAGCATGGTCCTCCTCCTGGGGTCCCGTGCCACAGGACCCCATCCGACCCTAGGTGGGACCGCGGGGAATGGTCTTGGGCTGGTCACATCATGTCTCTTACCTTCCACCTAGATGGCCATCTTCTTCTGGACAAGAATCAAGCCTTGTGCTCCCCATGATCCAGGCACAAGTCTCCATGGTGACAAGCTAGCACGAGAGTGCTTCGGCTACAGAGCTGAGCTGGGGACTCACCTGTTACTATTTAATAACTGTGGCAGCTGGACAATATTTTCTCCTCTCCGTAGATGAGAACACAGCTGCAGTGAGGCTAAGTGGCTTGGCCCAATCTTCAGTCATAGGAAGTAGCAGGTTCAAGGAATTGGACAGGGACTGCCTGCTCCCACCTGTCAGACCACATCCGTGGAAGGCAATGATGTGTGGTGGTGATACTTTGTTTCTGTTGTAACAAATAAAGCCTGCCTGAGGATCAGAGTGAGGAGAGAGCCACTAAATAGCCCTAGAGGCCAGGCAGTGGTGGCACACACCTTTAATCCCAGCACTAGGAAGGTGGAGACAGGAAAGAATATGGCTGGGTGGAGAGAGGAATGTAAGTCAGGAGGAGACAGGAGCTCAGGGCATTCTGTCTGAGGATTCATGGAGATAGGATCTTGCCCTCTTGGATCTGAGGATTTGGTAGAGGTAAGAGCTAGTGGCTGGCTGCTCTGCTTCTCTGATCTTTCAGCTTTCACCCCCTAATATCGGACTTGGGGTTTTATTATTAAGACCAATTAGAATTCACGCCACAGTAGTGTGTAGAGGGTCAGGTATACAATGATATGCCCGCACAACCCTGTCCCTGGGAAATGAAGTAGGCTTCAGATTCGTGTGCCCAATGGAATTTCCAAGGGTTAACATACTCATCTCTATGCTGGCCCAGGGCAGACCACCAGCCACATGTGTCTGAATGCAGCTAACGGGACTAAGACACTGCATTTTCCACTTCAGTACTATTGCTGTTGATGAGGATATTGCTATGCATCCCAGGTTGGCTTCAAACTCATAGTAATCCTCCTGCTCAGTCTCCTGAATGCTGGGATTACAGGCATGGGCCAACAGACCTGGCAGGAACTGTATTTTAAATTTTGTTTCATCTTAGGTCTGGAGATGTAGCTCCTTTGGTAGAATCCTACTTAGATTGTACTCTGGGATCCATGCCCAGCACTGCCTACATCAGATGTGGCAGTACACACTTGTAATGCAGGCACTTGGAGGTGGAGGTGGAGGTGGAGGTGGAGGTGGAGGTGGAGGTGGAGGCAGGAGATGAGAAGTTTAAGGTCATTCTCCGATACCTTGCAAGTTCAAGGACAGCCTGAAATAAGTGAACCCCTATATCAAAGGATTTTTAATTTTATTAATTAATTTAGACAGTCATATACACCTAGCACCTACTACCATATTGGGTGCACCTCCCAGCCATGTTTATGTTAATATGGGAATAGCCACGGCAGAATAAGCCTGCTGGTTGCCAGCACCTGTCCAGGGAGTAGCCTCGCCCTGAGCCCACCTGGCATCCCAGGCAGGTCAGTCTTCAATGAGAGCCAGCTTTCCCATCTGCTCCAGGGTTAGAACACCAAACTTGTCCCTTCAGCGCCAGAGTAGGGGGTGCAGAGAACTTTGTCTGCTTTTGCATTGCACCCTCCCTTCCCCCCACCCCAAAACGAGTGCCTGGGCTGAGGGAGACCTAGAGCCCAGTTCTCACTGAGCACTGGACAGTAGTAAATTGTTGGCCTTCACTGTGGGTGACCAGAAGGCAGCATTGTCTTTAATACCAGCCTTCACATACACAGGGGCCACTATCTGATAGAGACGCCCACGGGTTGTTGTGGGCAGCAGTTTGGCGCCACCTACTGGGAATTCTGCGGAGTGCAAGTGGCGGCAAACCCGAACTGGAGGTGCCTCAGCAGAGTCAGCACCTCTCCTGCATAGGGCAGAGCTGGCAGAGGAAGTGGAGTGAGGGGGGGGGGGTTAGAGAGAGACACACTGTAGCTCTATCACTGTATGAGTCTAGAATGGAAACATTCCAGAACCCAGGCTGTTGGACTCCTAATTTCTCCTGTTAAGTAAACTTCCAGGCTATATTTATATGGAGAAGCCAGACATGTTTCTGAACCTGCAGCGGTTGTGGGAGCAGGTGAAAAGTGTGCTTCTCGTGTGGTCCTGAGAGTTACCAGTGAGACCACTGTGGCACGTGCTGGAGCGTCCTCCTTGAGGATGAACCCTGGGTGTGGGCAGGGAGGAGTGATGTCCTTGCGGTGGCCAGAAAGTGGAGACCGTGTGGAGAGGTGTCCGCTAAGTCCCCACCTGTTCAGCCACCCTAAAGGTGATTATTAATAAAGAATAAGTTGTTATCTATTAATGAATAAAATAAATCTGGCTGCTTTTATCCAGCCAGCAGGTGCCACAGGCCACAATGCAGGAGGGGGGGAAGCCTAAGAGGAACCAGGAGAATAGATGACAATGACGTATGCTCTGGGTGTGTGCATACGTGTGCCACGGTGTGCGTGTGCAAGGCAGAGGACGACTTTCCCCTCCTACTGTGAGTTCCGGGGATCGGGTCCTCATGCTTGCATGGCTTCTTATTTTCCCTCTGAGGTATCTTACTCAGATGAGAATCTTTGCTTCCTGACCTAGTAACATTCCTTCCCTCAGCAGGCCTCAGTTTCCCGATTAGAAAAGTGTAATTCCTGTGTGGTGGTGGTGCACACCTTTAATCCTAGCACTTGGGAGGCAGAGGCAGGCGGATCTCCGTGAGTTCGAGGCCAGCCTGGTTTATAGAGCAAGTTTCAGGACAACCTGTTGGAAAAGGCCACTTGTTTGGTTCCTGGCCACCTGCTAGCTTAGACCTGAAATAATCACACAGAAACTATATTATTTAAAAATGCTGCTTGGAGCTGGGCGGTGGTGGTGCACACCTTTAATCTCAGCACTCGGGAGGCAGAGGCAGGAGGATCTTTGTGAGTTCGAGGCCAGCCTGGTCCACAAGAGCTAGTTCCAGGACAGGCACCAAAAACTACAGAGAAACCCTGTCTCAAAAATCAAAAAAACAAAACAAAAAAACAAAATCGCTGCTAGGCCTATTAGCTCTAACTTCTTATTGGCTAGCTCTTACATTTTAATTTAACCCATCTCCATTAATCTGAGTACTGCCGTGTGGCAATGGCTTACCGGCAAAGTTTTGGCATGTCTGACTCTGGTGGCTCTATGGTGGCTCCCTGACTCTGCCCTTCTTTCTCCCAGCATTCAGCCTAGCTTTCCCTGCCTACCTAAGTTCTGCCCTGTTATAGGTCCAAAGCAGTTTCTTTATTCATTAATGGTAATCACAGCACACAGAGGGGACTCCCACATCAACAACCAAAAGCTACAGAGAAACTCTGCCTCAAAAAATAAAATAAATATGAAAAAAAAAGTGTAGAATTGTAGTCTCTATCAACTCTGGCTTAATCATTCTGGACCCTAAGGAACTAAAGATGGCTAAAGAAATGGCTCATGGGTAGAAGTGCTTACTGTCAAGCCTGACAACTTGGCTTCTCAACCCAGCACCCATGTGATAAGGAGAGAACCAATGCCTACAAGTTGACCTCTGACCTCCACATATAAATTGTGGCCTGTTTCCCCCACTCAGAATAAATACATAAAATGAAATTGGAAAAAGAACTGGGAGACTGGGACATGGGCTTGCTTGTGGTTTGGGGAACGTCTGTCACCAGGGGTGTGCAGGTGAGAGACTGTCTCCAACACGCACTTGCTAACTGGGCACCTCCACCCACGTGAGAGACTGCCTCTGACACGCACTCTCTAACCGGGCACCTCCACCCACGTGAGAGACTGCCTCTGACACGCACTCGCT